>NC_044003.1:11364486-11609486 GCF_902150065.1 Myripristis murdjan
CTTCTTGTATGATTCGCTACTTTACCAATGCAGATATTATACAAAGTAACAATGGAGTCTGCTGGGCTAACTACTTAATGATAACACTGATTTTAAATAATCTCAAGTAATTTTTAATGTAACATGCACCACATTGGCCAGCAAATAAACTATACCAGTATTCCTATCATGAGCCAATATTAGCCGATAATGCTGGCCACCTGATGTATTGGTCAGGGTCTACAAACTGGAATCAAACACTCACACTCTTAAAATAAGGATAGTGGTGCAGTGGTATTATTGTTGGTGTTACTCCTTCCACTCTCTCTGCACTGCTTTTGCAAATAAAGAATTCGACATTTGACAAAGTCCCAACTAGAATGAATTGTCCATCAGAGTGTTTTCTGTCAAACAGACTTGGTTGAAACTTGGTTGCAGTCTTATTGAATCCATAAGTGGTGTAGTATTGAAAGGCCAGTGGCATGTGGTTTCCCTCATGATGCATCTAAGACATTTACATGGAAATATTTTGGATCTCTGAGCTCTGTAATTAAAACCGACATTGTAGTTTCAAGCCCTTAGGAGACGCTATTTTTTATTGTTTTGCGCAACGGTTATGGCGTCTCCAGGTTCGAATCAGCCAACCCTCTGATCTTCCCCGTGTCTTGCGCAAGGCTGTGCGTTTTCCACTGGGCTAATGACGGCTTTGCATAAGACGGACACATAAAAGGGAAACTTGTTTCTTTTATCAGCTGGGAGCCTCAATGGTCAGATGAATGCAGGAATGTGCGTGGAAGCGTTTACTCAGTCTGGAGAAAGGGCTGGGTGTTTTGAAATTTCAGTCTTTTCTAGAGTTTAACTCTTCACTATCACTGTGGTCTCTACTTGCCCTTTTGCCTTTTTTTTAAAAAAATACTTTTGCATAATATTTTTGCCTTTACTTTCTCTTCTGACTTCTATCCCTCCTTCCATCCACTGACACAACACACACATTCACTCTCTCTCTCTCTCTCTCTCTCTCTCTCTGTCATCTTTGAACACACATACACATCTTCATTCCCTACCATTCTCTGATTTTATGTTCTGCATCACACATCTTTACATTCATTTCCACTTCTATGCATGTACTGTATTTCTGTCCTTTTTTCCCAACACATTTACAGTTTTGTTGTCATTTATTTTCTGTTATAAGGTTCAATTGGAACGTATATTTTTCCTTATTGCCTTATAGTCCCTGAGGGGCATATTACTTTCCAGCTTTAAAAAAATTGGCATGCGGCATCAAAGGATGAAAGAAAATGACATAATATGACATCAGGTACATATATCAAATAATGTAAGAATATAGAGGCCTATTGTGTTTTAATCTCCCATCTTCCACAGTGTGTTCATTCTATGTTTAATCATGTTTAAACACGCATAGGGTATGAATAAACTGTAACCTCTCTGTATTCCTTTGCACTGTACAGGAGATTCAGAGCCTGCTGACCAACTGGAAAGGCCCTGATCTGATTGGCTATGGAGAGCTGGTTCTAGAGGGAACATTCCGTCTGCAGCGGGCCAAGAACGAGAGAACCCTCTTCCTGTTTGACAAGCTCCTGCTCATCACCAAGAAACGAGAGGAAACGTATACGTACAAGGCCCACATCCTGGTCAGTCATGCACCACGAAACATGTTGTGGCCCCTTTTCTGCTTATATTAGTAACAGTAATTTTAATGCAAGACACTCTATTTAATTTTAATTGCATGATTCTCCTGCCCTTTGCAGTGCTGTAACCTGATGCTGGTGGAAGTGATTCCAAAAGAACCACTGAGTTTCAGTGTGTTCCACTACAAAAACCCCAAACTACAGCACACAGTCCAGGTATACCACAAGCACACACGGGAATAAAGTCAGTCATCATACTGTGAATGTAATTACACGCTCTGTTTAAACTATATAGCTACCGGTAGCATGGAACAAGAGTGCAATTAGAAACTGTGACCACTCTTTACACAGGCATCTCTCTGTTTTGTAGAGCGGCCAAACTCACCACACCGAAGTGTTCAGGCATGTCTAGAAGCTAATGGCAGCCATTGTTGTTTCTTAACCATAGTGTTTTTGACAAGCAACTGAGAAAAGAAAAGATAATCTGTGTTACGTAAAGAAAGCCTCGGAAGAATACAAGGCATGCTCCAAATTTTTAGGGTTTATCCTAATCTTCTAAAACTCCTTTTTAACTTTGCATGTCTAATTGCTGCCTCTTATCTTCTCCTTCTGTGCTGTGTTGTGCTCTGCCCCCAGGCAAAATCGCAGCAGGACAAGCGCATGTGGATCTTACACCTCAAGAGACTCATACTTGAAAACCATCCGGCCAAAATCCCTGCCAAGGTAAGAGCAGTTAGTCTTCTCCTGACAGCTCCCTCTCTTTCTGAATACTCGCTGATGTAGTAAACAGACTCTGAGTGGGATGTGTTGGAACTGTCACTCCCTGTTGCCCACTTTAGCTCTCCTTCTTTTACATCTTTTTCTCATTACAATTTCTTTTTTCCTTCACTTTTCCCCAGTGCTTTAGATTCTTCCAGTTTTAATTTTTGTCAACACCACAATCCCTCTTCTGTCTCTTCATCTTTGCTCTTTGGCCAAGTGCAAGTGGAAAATTATGTTGTTGGTGGGTTGCTGAGAAGGTTCTTTGTAACTGCATGGAGGGGATTGATTGTAGAAGTTGTTCATCACTGTTCAGTAAAGATTGTGCTGTGGTGCCACCTAGTGGTAAAACCTATGTTTAATCCTGAAAGAAAATTGTGTTGATCCCTCACTCATTTCACCTTTTATAATTTGTATCCTAGGCCAAGCAAGCCATTTTGGAGATGGATGCTATGCGTAAGTTTGCATTGATTAAAAAAATATTTCGTCACATGTACCATTTTTTATCTCTCATTTACATGTTGAGTAATATCTCACTCCTTATTTCTCCAGATCATCCAGGGTTTCACTACAGCCCTGATGGTGACAAGAAGGATTCCCCTCAAACCAAGGAGGGCCCAACCCCACGTAGGGCACGCAGGAAGGGTGAGAGATGTAAAATTTACTGAATTTGTACGTATTTACTTTCATTAATAATAAATTAATTAACAATTAATTTCCTTGTTTCTCCCCAGAACCTCTGTCCAAATTACTAAAAAATGCAAAGCATAGTGGTGCAAACACAGATGGCCAAAAGGTGAGATATGAACACAGATGATGAACAAATCAAGGTTGAGGAACATGAGCATACACATGCATAACACACACGCACATACTCACAGATATTATTTAATGACACTCTTGCAACCCACTCCTTTCCAGCGGACAAGTCTAGGTGCCACCCTGCTCTCTCCAGTGTCCCAGCTGGCTCTGGGCACAATTGGGCGCAGCCGCAGCCTTATCAACCAATCACAGGAGTCCCTGGACCCTGGTGATCACTATGACCATAGTGACAGAGAGGAAGGGGAGGAGCCACATCAGCAAGACGCCGATGATGAGGATGATAGTGGTCTGGTGAGTTGAAACCTAACTAAAATGAGGTTTAGACCATACACTAAATTATATCTAAAGAGCAACCAAACCTGATGTGGCAAAAAATGGTGAGAAGTCAGGTGGCCTGTGTTTAATGTCACCCTCAAGAGAATACAACAGGTGGTGACATCACCTGCCACCAAAGACCAGCCACCCTACTGATCACCATTAGATGTAATGCTTCACACAGATTTTTGTTCTGGATGTGGTTACTCATTCAATATATTTCACTGGCATACATGACATCTAAATTAGAATCTGTTAATTTGATGTCTCAACCTCTTTACTCCCAGATCCTAGTGTTTATGTGATTTGCCTTTCAGGGAGGAAAAAGGCTGCGAGTCCCTGGCAAAAGCAGCAGGAAGAGGCTGAATCCTCAGGCCTCGGTTGATAGCATAGAACAGTGGAAAGCCTTCAATATGAGCCCGTCAGACCTACAGGTAGCAAATCACAGATGCATAGTGGTGCATGAGAAGTCCACTTATGTTGTTGTTTTTATTTTTGTACACTTGCTGTACCTGTCTGAAAGCCATTTCATATACAGCTCCATGTTAAACAAATGACTTTATTCTGCTTTCCTGTACCTTTCCTCAGAGAGCCAGAGAAACCCTAGTGAGGGAGGGAAGCCACCACCCACCACTTCTCAGGACACCTAATGTGACGGAGGAACCTCCAGACACCCCTATTCCCTCCTTACTAGTCACAGGAACTGACCACCAAGTGAGGAACATTTGGGCAGACCACCGAGCTCGCAGGGCCATGTTCCCCACCCGCCAACGCACCATGCAGCCCGATGATGAAGATGAGGACATCTACCAGATGTTTGTGCCCACTGAACCCACTGGACCAGAACCAGAAACACCTACAGAGATGCCAGATGTCCCCTCATCACCCAGGTCAGCTCGGCCCTGCAGCTGGCATGTGGAACAGGTGCCCATTGTGCAGATAGACCCTCCACCCAATGGGAGCAGAGTTCTGCGAAGGGCAAGCAGTGTGGGGGAGAAGGCTACAGAGACCCGACAAAGCCCTGATGATGATCAGTCCGGTCACAGCAACCTGGAAGTGATCCATACTGAATCATCCAGCAATGAGATATCTGGATCATCCTCAGCAGAGCAGCTTACAATAGATGATATTGAAAATGTGTATGACAACATCAGCTATGAGGACCTGAAGAGCATGGGTCTGATCAGAAGGGACCAGAAAGAGCGGCAGTCACTGAAGGAGACATCGAAAGACACACAGGGTTCCCGGAGCCAGGCCGCGCTGGTACTAGATGCTCCAGAGGTTTCAGGGTCCGCAGAGCCCATGATCGAACCAGACAGTTCTTCTGAGAGCAACCGGTCCTCCACACAGGATGGTGCACCATTTGGAACATGTGACCTCAAGATAGAGGAGGAAAACATCTATGACACCATCTGTTTCAGGGAGTCTCCACTGCCGGAGATTAAGATAATGAATGAAGAGAACAAACTGGAACAAGAGCGGGACAGTCTGCTGGCCTCTGAACCTGATCTGACTGAAAGCCTTGGGGGGTTTGTGTCTGAGGAGAGCCTCCATTTTGGAGAGGATGAAGGGCCAAATGTACCCCATCCTGTTCCATGTTCTTCAGAGCCAGATTATTCCTCCTCATCTGCTTCTGAGACATTTTCCCAACAATTACACACAGGGGATAAAATGTCAGAGCAGGTCGATGAAATCTGGAATGACCTGGAAAACTACATCAAGAACAATGAGAAGAAGGCCGACCGACTGCCTGCTGCCTTCCCTGTAAGTACCAGTGAGTCGCCTAAGAAGACCTCTTCCATAAAGAGCAGCCCTACAAAGAGTCCACCTGTAATTAGCCCTCAGGCAGCCAGCCCCCCTTCCAAGAGTCCCCCAGCACATCAGCCTAAACCCCCGTCTGTCTCCACGACACCATCTTTCACCATCCCAGTCATAAAGCTTCCTGACCCTCTAAATGAAGGTAACTCTGAAGAAGAAAGCCACTGCCCTCCTCCCCCCTCACTTCCCATGCCTGTTACTCCAGAGCCCCTCCCGGGCACAGTGAAGAGCATCCGCAATAGATTGGCTCGTCTCAGCAGCGGAAGTTTCCGCTTGGAGGATGATGATTTGGTGGAGCTTCCCCAACGTGGTGCCTCACAGAAGGAGAGCTCTCTCAAGGACCTACTGTTTCCTGGGGAGCTGGCAGGTTTGGATTCGCCCCTGGCCTCCTCCTCTCTCCTGCTGGGTGACTCTGTGGATTTGGAGCTGATGGACAAAACCAAGAACCGGGTGTTCCTGATGGCACGGCAGTACAGCCAGAAGATCAAGAAAGCCAATCAGCTGCTGCGCATGAGGAGCATGGACCCTGGTGATTCCTGTAGTCGGGCCAGAGCTGAAAAGAAGCAGAAAGACCTGGCAGCCATATTAGAGGAAAAGAAACAGGGAGGAGCAGCCATAGGTAACAGAAAATATTATGTTTAGCTCCGAATATGAAAATCTCTAATTTGGTATTATGTTGTTATGATATCTAATTTCTTTGTGGAGGAGGAGGTGATGTTTGTGAAATGTTCATTCTTATCCTCATGTTTGTATGAAAACGCCAGGAAAGATCTGCACAACAAAGACTAAACTGAAACATTTTGTTTGATACTGAACAATGGTAACATGCTATATTCACACCACTGTACCCCCTTGACATGACATTATTGTGTCCCTTCTTCCAGGTGCCAGGATAGCAGAGTACTCCCAGCTCTATGACCAGGTAATGTTTAAAGACCCTACTGGGCCAGGTGCCCAGACCTCCCCTGTGCCACACCACACCCATCCAGGGCTGCCATCCTCTCCGTCCATGCCTGAGACCTCCCTGGAGGAGGACTGGCTCCATGCCACCTACAGCAACGGAGAGCTGGCCAGCTTTGTCTCCTGGCCCAACGAGGTGGGGGAGGCACAAGCTTCTTCCACTCCGCAGCGCAGACTTACCACCGCCTGCTCCGTCCCTGCTCTCAAGACCCTCCCTCCCACTCCCACCACTGCACCATCCCAGAGATGGAGCACGTGCATGTCTGCACCCAGCGAAAAAGAGGAGCATGTGTACAGTTCCATTAAGAGACATCCTTCCTTTAATGCCCCCTCTTCGTCCTCCGCAATAACTTCCCAGCACAATCGCTGTCAGTCAGCCAGCTCTCTGGGTGACAAGCAGCAGGAGAACAACCAATCCGGATCCAAACGAAATGGACCAACTGTGGACCGATCCTCAGAGAGACTCCATGGCCCCAGTCTGGGCCGGGTAGGCCGGCAGAGCAGCCTGCCAGAGCGGTCCAGCCAGGGACATTCAGACCTCACCTTACACGATGGTCAGCAGGTGGTGGTCCTCAACCGGGCGTCTGCACTGAGCATCCTTACCGCTACTCAGAACTACCTGGCCAACTTCAAGGACAATGGGGACGATGACGATGACTATGTAGAGATCCGCTCTGAGGACGAGAGTGAGCAGGAAAAGGACAGGTCGGCACAGCGGAATGGCAGCTCAGCGGCTCTCACAGATCAGAACCGGGGTCTTGTCCAGTCCCAGAGTCTGCCGTGCACCCCAGTGCGCTCATGCAACCCCCTGAGCCCTCTGGAGCAAGAGCGTCTGGAGAAGTACCTGTGGAGCGAGCCACAGCAGAGCCAGCCCAAGATCGTCCAATCCCTGCGGGAGAAGTTCCAGTGTCTGAGCTCTAGTAGCTTTGCCTGACTCTTTATGACAACTGAAAGCCAAATAATAACTTACACCATATAGCAAGAAAAGGGACCCTCCAGCTTTGCCTGAATGCCCTGTGTCAACACCAAGACTCAGACCACAAAAAGCATACTAACACTCCTCAAAGCAATTATGTCACTCTTAATACAGATCAATACCAATTTCTTCCATTTTAGCCACTATTTGTAGTGAACTATGTGATGACCTATTTTTGCTGTTTCGTGGCTTCTGTCATGGTAAACATGTAATACCATTACCACCTGACTAATTCAAATGGTCAAACAGCCACATGTCAAACTGCATGTGAGCTGCCCTAGCACTTCCAGTTTCAAACTGTCTTCCATGCATGTTTCAAAGAATAAAAAAACAGTGACCTAAAAGAGGTCAAAGCAATCATTCTGTTATGTTGTATGCAAACCCATTCAACCTAAATGAATGTGTTCTAATATTTAAAGGGATGTGAAAGACATAACACTTTTATCACTTTACATGCCTCGTAGAGATAAATGGAGTTATTTGGATAGATTCTGCTGGAGTTACAGATAGAGGATTTGTACCAGTGAACTGCACTGTACAAATAGTCTGGCATATCTGTTACTGTTGATAAGAAGTGGGATCCTTTCCATGCCCAACATCAAATTCACAATGAATCAACATTAAACTGAAGTACAAGCATCAAGGATTTGATGTTCTGGACTCTGTGGAGGATTTTGACTCCCCACATTTTAGAGTACCTCTTCAAACATGATTTTAACAAAGCATTTTCTTTTAAATTATCGTTAAGGGTATCTTAACTGCATTTACAGCACTAGTTTATCTTAACCTGTATAGGAGAGATGATCCACATAAATCATTTTCAGCTGATGGCTAGTGTTTTTAATTGCGCTTACACTATCAAACAGTTCTGAACAAGCAGCTTTACAAATTTGCAGTTTGCTACTCAGGATAGAAATTTAGCATTATTTACAGCTTATTAGCAATAATAGTAACAAAAATAATGCAACTCTAAAGGAAATTATGTTGGTTATTATGAGATCCACTTGGCTGAATATAACTAACAGAGGGCATGTACAAAGCGTAGACCTTCAAGTCTGTTTGAAGTTACTGTATTTCTCTTTACCACCTTTGTCATCAATAGGGTGTCATGCTTTAAAATCAAGACAAGATGCTGATAACGTCAGATATTCTGTAAGCAGCTGTAGGACTTCGTATTTATTTTGAATCTGTGAGCAAATTGGAAATATTTTTAAGTACATTGGTCCGGGGCATCCATTCTGCAGACTGAAATGTGCATCTAAAAAGTGGATTTTTTTTTAATCTTACTAATTTTAAACTTTGTTTTTAAGAGGGACCATGGAGGACAGCATTAAGGCGAGTTAGTTAAAAGACTACAGTACTGTATTTGGTGTACATTTCATGTATTGTTTTTAAACTCAAATGAATAGTCAACTGTTTGTATATTTTGTTTACTTGTCACACTACTGATGTTGCATACACTCCACCCACCTCAGCACACATTCACCAAAAGTCATTAGAAAAATGATCAAAACTAGTTTGAAGGTTCTCAATCAAATAAATAATGTTCACGCAACACAATTATTTTCTTTTCCCCCATGAAGTAATACTAGTATTTACAACACACAACGTTCAGTTTTGAACAAGTCACTTAAAATGTCTTATTTATTTGAACGCATCCCTGTTATTTACCCTCTTATCACTGTTACTACAAGTCACAAACAGTTTGTAAATTAAAGTAAAATGTATTTATTAAAAGACGGATTTATTCTGATTTAGGGACGCTTGCTAAATTTGAATCAAATACTGTGAATGTTGTCAAAAACGTTATTCTCTATCACGCACTGTTTCTCAATACCAGTTCCTTATCACAATATTACATAAAGAGGTGAAATGCACAACATCATGGCCTACTGTTCATACCAAGAAATATGCATCAGAAACAATTCAAGAATATGAAGTATGTTGCATTTTTATGTTCTCGTTATATATTTTTGTCCTCTTTCACTGGTGGGGATTGTCAGTCTTCATTGACTCTTTTTTGCACTTTTCTTTCTTTTTTACATTTTACTTGTAAACACTTTGTAAAGATGTACATTTTAGGAAAGTTATTCTTGTATGCCATAGGTATGCTTTATAATGCTTTAATGTTTAAGTTAAGTGTACTGTATTTTTTTAACTGCCTAGTTGTCATTGCTCAAGAAAACAATGTATCAGAGGTGATAAATAAATTCAAATTAAACTAAATGTATGTATTGGTTATCACTGAACAAAAATGTTGTTCACGACAATGCATATGATTCATACCATCCAATGACCATTCAGAAATGTATAATTGTCTGAAGGACAAATGCTACATATAATTATTATGTGCTCGCCTTTAGTAACACATCTTATACTCTTGCATGCTTCTTATTATTGTGGCTACTTCTGGACAAATTTTTAGTGCACTCCTCCTACCACAGTTTTTGCACTACACCCACACACCAAACATAAAAAAATTGTGGCCTGACAAGAGTGCTATTACTTCTCTAAGCCAGTGGTTCCCAACCCAGTCCTCAGGACCCCCTGTCCTGGAGGTTTTTGTTTCAGCTCTACTCTTTCACACCATTTAAGGGCTTCATGCTGATTGGCTGAAACAGATCTACCCGAAGACGGCATGCATGAAGGTGCAAGGGCCTTAATTGGATCAGGTGTGAAAGAGTAGAGCTGAAACAAAAACCTCCAGGACAGGCGGTACTTGAGGACTGGGTTGGGAACCACTGCTCTAAGCAATCCAACTTACTGATTTTTTGCTATTCCAGTTTACACATAAATTTTGGCCCATTAGAAATGAATGGGCGAATTTTTGTGAAGCTGTACATTGCACAGATTTTGCACTACATGCACATAACAAATACAAAAAAAAAAAAAAAAAAAAAAAACCTGTTGTTGAGAAGTAGGGTGTCACTTTTTGTTGCAATCTGACTTACTGTTTTTTGCAATTGCAGAGTAAATGCACATTTTTGGATGCAACACGCAGGAATGGGAAAACAGCTGAACACCATGCATTTTCCAGCCCTCACAGCTCCCTCATACTTTCCCCTACAAACTCGATTTGAAGCAGGTCAGCACAAGTGGAAGTTGATGGGTAGAAAATACCATCTTAATATCTGTTGTAGTTTGGTAGAAAACACAGTGTGAGTTTGCAAAACATTTCAAATTATTAACCCCCCTACCCTGGCTCAGTATTTTTTTTTCCCACTAAAATGTCCCAAATACGCCATTGTAAGTTTTTCTGAAATCATTTTGTAAAGTTGTAGAATTTTACATCAAAGCTATTCAGAGAACCAAGACAGCCAAATTCTGACTGCGGTATCACTGCTGTGATGCCATATTGCAGCTAAGCTCAGCAGGACTATACTGCCATCCTGTGGATTCAGGTGGAACTGTCAGATTCAAGTGAAGGATTGAAATGGGTTTTTTTTGTGTGTTCTGTCTTAGATCAGCAAAATTTCTTTGCTGATTAGTCATAAGTAAGTATTGTTTTACTGATCAAGTAGGGGGTTTCATAATGAGTACTCAAACTCTTGTTCACGTCCTTATCTGAGATTTAGAATATCTGATAAAGACATCAACAACCAATAAATGTGTACCTCTGGGTAACCTTAAACCTGCTACAGACTTCACTGATCAATGTCCAACAGCTGCTGCCATAGTGGGTTTAACATTTGACATGTAAAACTTCCATTTAGATTATCACATTCATATAACAGAATCTATGCAACTCAGTGTAACATCCAGAGTTAACAGCTGATATGTTCTGTAGACACACTCATCACTGCTGGTGTGAGTGCAAGACTCACATCACCACTCGATGTCATCTCATTTTTTTTTTTTTAAACTCACATGCTCACTGCTAAAATCACGAATCCTTTTGTCTTAGGCAAGCTTTGTGTTTGTGATCAAAGTTTCACACTAATTGACTCGATTCATTTTCTAGTCACATTTGATTTATTTGATACTGCGTCTCTGTAAATCTCTAAAAAACAAAACAAAACAAAACAAAACACTAAAATGTCTCAGTTTTCAACATTCACGACCTCATTGTCCCGGTTTTTCGCTATTCACTCCCGCAATTCAAACCGAACACACACACACACACACACACACACACACACACACACACACACACACACACACACACACACACACACACACACACACATTTACATAGCAAACATGTTAAGGGTTTTCTGCTGAATCCACTGGTGCCAAAAGGTATCTAACAATCAGTACACGTTACATTACACCGATGCGATGCTTGTGTTTTGCGCTTACTTGAGTTATTATTCGGTTTTCAAATAAACCAGGTTTGGTTTTGGTTTTTTGGAGCCAAACCAGTTGTTGGTGTGCTGGGGCGCTGTCCATGGTCCTGCCCAGACTGCAGCGCTGCTTCAAAGTCTCACCTGTCCTGTCTGTCTGTCTCACCTGTGTTGCTATTTTGGTGATATGATGCACAGCATCTTACTTGCTACGGACGGTATGTTCTCTCTTGCCTTAAACGGACACACACAGGGAACTTTCCATGGGAAAACTGGGCTGAATTAACATGCAGTTGTGTGTAGTCCCGTCAGCAAAGGCATGTCATTGTTTCTTCTGCTTAAAAAAAATATCCGAACAGCTTGTAGTCTCCACAGCTGTCTCCAGCTAGCGTGGCAACTCACGTGTGATTCTATGACGTAATACCATAGGCCGTGATGTCACGTGTATGCTTCGATTACGTCAGAAACAAACTGCATATAAGTCGGTTCCTCTGAGTCTTTGATTGGGAGTCTGTAAAATCTTTTCTGGTTGTTACAAGCTCACACACCACTCTCACACACAACCATGGAGACCCAAACTCCAGACCACCTGAACCCCCAGCCCAAAGCAGGGGATGGTGCCAACCCCCAGCCCACAGCAGGGGGCGGTGCCAACCTCCAGCCCACAGCAGGGGGCGGTGCCAACCCCCAGCCCACAGCAGGGGGTGGAGCACATCAGAAACCCACAGGGAAGAAGCCTGTGGGTACCACGGATAATGTCCGTGGGCCACAGACCAGACTCCGACAGCCCAAAGCCCCAGCTGAAATCCTGGTTAAGGTGCCAAACCACAGGGAACAGCAGGGTGCTGGGCCCGAGGAGCGCAGAGTCACACTGAAGCCTGCCAAAAAGCAGAGCGACCCGGCTATGACCACCCAGCCTAACGATACCACCCACCCTGACGAATCAATGGCAGACATTGTCTTGCTCATTGATTCAAATGGGAAATTCGTTCAGGAAAACAGGCTTTTTCCTACACACAAGGTCGAGAAACGATGGTGTCCAAACATCAAAGCAGCCTTGGACATGCTGACTGAGACTTGCCTTGGCTCACCAAGCCATATCCTCATTCACACAGGCACACATGACCTGGTGAAACAGCAGGATAAACTGGCATTCTCTTTCAGAGGTGTCATTAAAAAGGCTCATCGCCAATTCCCTGCGTCTAAGATAGTGGTGTCCACTCTGCTACCAAGAACAGATGTGGACCTACAGATCATTGAGAGGGTCAATCGGAGCATCTTGACAGATTGTGAAAAATGGCCAAATGTGCATGCGGTCTGTCACCCCTCTCTGACGACAGAGGATCTCTTTGACCATGTCCACCTTCACAGGAGTGCGGTGTCAGTGTTTGCGAAAGCACTCAAGGATGTCGCACTGGACAGACGACCTGCGAGGGTGATCATGGTTCAGGAGGAAAATGACGCTGCCTACAGGATTGCTGCAGAGCAAAACACCACTCAGCAGGACAATCTCCAGGCTGCAGAGCAGGACATCCCATCGTCTCCCTCTCCTCTCCAACAGCCTAGCGCTCCTGCAGAAATCCTGGCCACAGAGCCAAACACTGGAGGACAGCAGGCTAAGGAGGAAGGTGTCTGCAAAGAGACACAGGTCGCTGAGAAAAAAATCAAAGAGCTCCAGCTTGAACTTCAAAGAACCCTCCAAGTTGCAGACCAGCAGGCCATTAAGATGAAGGCTTGTGAGGAGGAGCTGGAGGCACTTCGTCATGAAATGATCCAACTCAAACAAACAGCCCTCACACAGCAAGCCTCAAACAGCCAAAATGCAGCCACCTCTGAGGAAACAGTCTTCAAACTCCAGGAGAAGGACCTGAGTGAGAAGAGTGCTGTCCTCAAAGTTCAACAGTTGGAGAACACCCTGGAACAGGAGAAGAACAACGTCCAGATGATCCAGGACAAACTCCTGGCCGAACAACAGGATAAGCAGGAAAAAGCTGAAGCTGCCAGCAAAGAGATCGCCGCCCTCAATGAGGAGAAGACACAGCTGCAGACCCAACTCCAGCAGCTCCAGGAGGAGAGAACCTCCCTCCTCAAAGCCAGAGAGGAATTTGAGCAGGCCCAGAAAGAGAAAGAGCAGGAGTGGGCCAAGAAAGAGGCCAGCATGTTGGAGAGGATCACTGAGCTGGAGAAAAAGAAACCTCCAAGTGCAGCCAAAAAGTTCTGGAGGAGGGTAACCCGACCCTTCAGACGCCAGAAGAACACTGCAGCTGCACACTAACATCTGAGCTCACACACACACACACACACACACACACACACACACACACACACACACACACACACACCAATTTCCACCCCCGCCACCCCCAAAACCCTTCCACTGTCCCCAACCCTTTCCCTACTCAATAAAACAAACAAACAAACAAAAAAAATGAAATACCATATTGCTTATTATTAATTCTCTAGAATTACAAGCTCCACCACAGTCACCTGTGTGTGAAGTGAAAAATAAATGATTGTGTGGTTCAGTTTAAATGCTGTTAAAGACAGGTCTTACTCTCTCTCTCTTTCCCCAACCAAACTTTGAAGTGCAGTGACTGTTACTCTACATTTGTCTCAACTTAGAGTCACATCATAATGACCATGGTATGCTGAGGTTGCAGGTGACTTTTTTGTAGAAGCAATGCATTCATTCTTTGAAAAAAAAAGTGCTGAAGACAGTAGTAGCCATCTTGACTTGCAAAGTACATCACCATTTGCCAATTACTGTCTTGAAGAGTGTTACAATTTTAGGGGGGATTTTTCCTCTAAACAAGGGCACACAGAAACTCTAGATGTACATACACCACCTTGTTTCACAGGAGGAATAAGAGGTTACAAACTCAAGGTGCTTTATCCAAAAGGAAAGGCAGTGTGTGTCTCAACTGACTTTTTTCACTTTGTCATGCCTTTTTTAGTCATGCATCAATCTTTAAGTCATTCATTTACACCTCCTATCAAAGTATATAGTATCAACTGATACTGGTAAATGATTTAGCATTAGAAATTAAGAAAGCAAATTTAGTAATACCGATTGAAGATTTTAATTTAAGTATTCTTTTATATGCGGACGATATTGCTTTGGTGGCGGAAACTGAGGAGAATCTGCAGAAAATGTTGAATATTATGTGGTCATGGTGCAATAAATGGAGGTTGACCATCAACCATGAAAAAACACAAATTATACACTTCCGAAGGAAGTGGGAACAGCAGAGTAATCATGCTTTTGTTTTTGGTTCTATTTCTTTGAATTACACCCCCTATTATAAGTACCTGGGTTTTATTTTTGATGAATTTTTTAGTTTTTCTGAAGGAAGGAGAGCATTGTCAGACTCTGCAGGTAGAGCACTGGGAGCTGTGCTGAGTAAAACCAAGTCATGCCCAGATCTTGGCTTTGGTACATTTACAAAACTGTATAACTCTATGGTTGAATCAGTTTTGTTGTATGCAGCAGGAGTGTGGGGCTTTGAGGAGGCCAAGGAATGTAAGGCCATTCAGACGCGGGCCATAAGGTGTTTCCTTGGAGTGCACAAGTACACTACCAAGTTAGCTATTGAAGGAGATATGGGATGGGACAGCTGCCAAACAAAGCAGAGATGTGAAATGGTCAGATTGTGGAACCGCCTAACACAACTGCCAGAGGAGAGGCTCACTAGAAAGATTTTTAATTGGAGCAGAATGCACAATCATCCGTGGATAAGGGAAGTCTCTTTAATTTTTTCTATTACAGGGTTAAGTATATATTTTACGAATAATTTACAATGTAGCATAACTATTATTAAACAGAAATTGTCAATTAAATGTCAGGAGCAATGGGAGGTGGACATTTGGAAAAAACCCAAGCTAAGAAATTATGTCCAGTTTAAAGAGGAGTACGGCACTGAATCGTATGTTGCATCTAATTTGAGGAAAGGTCAAAGGTCACTCTGTGCCCAATTGAGAGCTGGCGTCTTGCCTCTGGCAGTTGAGGTGGGTAGGTATCAAGGGATACCAGAAGAACAGCGTTTGTGTACTTTATGCGATCTAGGTAATGTAGAGGACGAGTTACACTTTGTTTTTTATTGTCCATTGTATGCCAGCCTAAGAAATGTTTTATTTGAAAAAGTACAAACGAGGAATCCTGATTTGTTTTGGTTGTCCGAATTTAATATGCTAAGATGGCTGTTTGAAGAAGAGGTATTTGCTTTGGGTAAATTTTTGGAGAAAGCGTGGCAGCTGCGGTGGAGACAGCTATACCCGCATGTATGAATTGATGTATGTATTTACTTACTTTTGTTGGGAGTGTCTTATAAGCCCATGAGGGCTGGGCATTATTGTATGCAGGACACTTAAATAAAAAATATCTATCTATCTATCTATCTATGATACAAGAAAAACGGAAAATGCATCTATTGGTTTCCTGAAGATACAACTCACTTAAACGATGCTTTTTAAATGTGTCCTCCATTTTTCTGCTAACTTGTCATAAAAAATGTTCCCATTTCCATATTACAGTTGCAAGAAGAGTCATGTATAAGTCTAAAAGGACACAATTCATCAATTAACTATTAACTACTAATTAGTAAATAAATATATATTTCATAATAATTTGAACACTCATACAGAAGAAAGGAAAACAGCTAATTTTGCAGATTTAAATAGATATACATGAAATTTAATTTCAGTAGACAACATTTAGACAGTGCTTTGGCTTGCCAGACACTACATAATAGCTCATTTGATCAGAGATCACTGGCAATATTTCAATGCAAATTCATCAATGCACACTTATGTCTGGTATACATGGTAAACATGAGCGTAGCCTTCCATGTCAAAATCCTCTTTTTTTCTAGTAGAAATTTGCTTTAAAATGCTCTTCATTTTAATGTTGCATCCACACATACATATTATTCACCAACATTAGTTGTAGCCATAGTAGTAGTAGTGTAGTATGTAGTAACTTGAATTTACAACATGTGCTCACAGGCAATGGTAGGGCTAAACACTAGTGTGGTAATAAACTATGCAACATTGCTTACATTTTCATTTTTCATTTTCATTTTTACAGGCATTTTTTCGATACTGACTAAAACTCAGAGCACAGTGCATCTTTAAATGTCCGTTGGCACTGTTTAAAATCTGGATTCAATTAACCGACAGATTTCCAGTGGGACGGATTACCGTATAAAAAGAGAAACAAAATATTTAATAAAATGACATTAAGTGCTAGAAAACGAATTAGGTTTATGATTCTTACTTACTTAAAGCGGGGCTAAAAAAAAAAAAAAAAAAAAAAGCAGCTTGAATTTTGCCAAATCAACAGCAGAGGACGATCTTCACAAGTCAGAGGGCTGGTGAGGGCGGAAACAGGAACGTTGATGGGCTGTTTGCAGGCCTCCTGGGAAATGTAGTTCACGAAAAAGTACCGTTACAAAGCGTCGTTTTTTAGGTTTGATACCCTGAACGACTGACAGTGAAGTTTGGGGAAATTCACAGCTCACGTCCTTTGTGTGAGCGAAAGCGTCCATATTTCACAAGTCGATTTTTTTTGTCGTTGTTTTTCCTTCTCGAACTTTCTGGTCGGTGCCGGCTGCCCCTCGCCGGTTTACCCATAACGCCGTGCGCCACTTCCTTTCTTCTCGGGTGTGTGTTGCTCCAAAATGTCGATGCTCGAGGGTCCGTTAAACGTGCTCGGCCAGAGGACAACTGGCGAGTCTGTCCGCACTCAAAATGGTGAGTTAAGGTGCCGTTCAACTCAGTGTTTCCGTCACACCTCACGTTTTATCCGAGTGTGACTGACAGAATGACAGAATAAACCGCTAGAAATGCTTCAACTGTTAGCACGTGTGGATTATGCTAGCTAGCCCTCCTGCCTCCTCCGTGGTAGACTCTGCACGCCCCGGTCAAAGCCGGCAGTTTTGAAAGATGAAACTGAGTGTCCTCTTTAGTCAGAAGTCGGCTGCTATTTCTGGTTTGATACCTCAGACAAATATAATCCCATTTTAGTACCGTCCCGTCACTTTCCTTTGCACGGACGGCTATGCTAATGGGATAGAAAGAACCCTGTCATGATCTGAAGGTGTGGCTGCTGCACTGTGCGCCCCGCTTAATAAAATGACAGGACATTGCCATGACAATGGTGTATGGTTGCATTATTGGATCATAAAATTCAATACTAAAATAAAATACTCAAATGGATGTTCCCTTGTCCTCCTCTTTGCAGTCATGGCCGCAGCATCCATCGCCAACATTGTTAAGAGCTCCCTGGGGCCCGTTGGGCTTGACAAGATGTTGGTGGACGACATCGGGGTTAGTATCGCGCTCACTTTACATTCACTGCTTATAGTGTCACCCATCCTTTAGTTCATTGTCCTGGCAACACATACTGAGGGCTGAAGAGCTCATCAGTCAGTGCCTGTTGGTTGTATTGTACAGGATGTGACCATCACCAATGACGGAGCAACCATCCTGAAGCTGCTGGAAGTGGAGCACCCAGCCGCCAAGGTGCTGTGTGAACTGGCTGACCTGCAGGACAAGGAGGTCGGGGACGGGACCACGTCTGTGGTGAGTAGCATCAACAGCTGCTCCAGTCTGGTGGCAGACAACAGGGGGACCAATGCTCTGCTGGTTTGCTCATCTCCTGTAGGAGCAAGAAACTGTTTGACTTTACTGGTCCTCAGTGTACTTTTAAATTGTTGGAAAAATTGTACAAGCACAACATAGTGGTTCATGGTGTCCTGTTTTAGTACCATGCATTTGCCTTTGCTACAGATGTGTGGCTATGCTAACAGGATAGAGAGATTGTCCTTCAGTATCTGAAGGGGTTGAGCAGCCTCCTATCTGCTGCCCCTAATGGAATGATGGCACACTGTAATAACTCATAAGTTTATTCTTTATTCCATTTGTTGCAAAGTAAGTAAAGCATCAACAACAGGCCAGTTTTCTTTTTTCTTTTTTTTTTTTAAATTGTTATATTGCATTTTCTAGGTGATTATTGCTGCAGAGTTGCTCAAGAGTGCAGATGAGTTGGTGAAGCAGAAGATTCACCCCACATCAGTCATCAGTGGATACCGTCTGGCCTGCAAGTAAGACACTGTCAACGGATGATCTCTTTACTCTCATTGTGCATGTTATTACAGAATTGGCAATGGAACTGTTTTTTAACAATAGTAAATGATTATCTCAGGGTCCTTTACCTTCATTTAAGTGTGGTTTGCAAACGTAATTTGTCATTTTCATATTCCAGGGAGGCAGTGCGCTACATTAATGAGAATCTCACCATCGGGACAGACGACCTGGGCAGGGAGTGTCTGATCAATGCAGCCAAGACCTCCATGTCCTCTAAAATCATTGGAGTGTATCCTTCCTGCTGCTGTCGGCAGTGTAGGCAGTGTTTTGCCTGGATCCAGCCCTCTTTTTTTTCCACAAAATTGTTTAGAAGTTGTTGACTGTATGTCCAATTTCAAATTTTGCAAGGCTCTTTGTGCTGATTTAGTCTCATCTCACAAGTTATGTTTGGTGTATAGGACTCACAATTTGGGTTGGATATGATTTACATGAAAAAAGCAGCTCCTCACTAATATATGCTGATTTGTCAGGAAAAAGCAGCAGAGAGCAAAATGAAGAAAAAAAACATACTTGAGGATTCAACTATGAAAATAACTCCTGTGGCTCACCTGGTAGAGTGTGTACCACATATCAGTGGCTGTGTCCTCACCACAGTAGCCCTTTGTTGCATGTCACTCCATCTCTCTGCCCTGCCCCTCCTGTCTGTCTCTCTTACTATCAAATAAAGCAGAAATGCAAAAACTTACTTAAAAACTAACAATTCTTTATCAGCATCTTTTATTTTTCCCCTAGCAAGCTTTAATTACATTTTATCATATGCACCACTTTACCCAAATAGAAAATGTTCACCCTCCTTGACCCCTGAGCCCTCAGTGATGCAGATTTCTTTGCCAACATGGTGGTGGACGCTGCCATGGCTGTGAAGTTTGTGGACAGTAAGGGTGTCGCCAAATATCCCATCAACTCCGTCAATGTGCTGAAAGCCCACGGCCGCAGCCAGAAAGAAAGTTTCCTGGTCAACGGATACGCACTGAACTGCACTGTCGGCTCGCAAGGTGAGTTGCTTACATGCTTAATAATTGCATCCAAGTAAAATAACACTGACGTAACTCCCATTTAAATTTGCTGCTATGTCTCCTCGTGGCCTATGCAGTGATACGCGTGGGAAACAGCACACTGACTTTGAAAGGAATGCAGTTGCAGCGCTCCATCTATTAGCTGTGGCAACTCTTTTCTGGCCAGACAAAAGAATACTAACTTGAAATAAAAGTGTAAAAGAACATTTGTATTTCAGTGTTTTGGGAATATTCAGTGTAAATTAATCACTGTGTGTTTCTCTTTTTTTTTTTTGCATGTTATTTTCTGTTGCTCCAAAGGCATGGTGAAGCGCGTGGTGAATGCCAAGGTCGCCTGCCTGGACTTCAGCCTGCAGAAGACAAAGATGAAGATGGGAGTTCAAGTCATAATCAGCGACCCAGAGAAGCTTGACCAGATTAGACAGAGGTGTGTGTGTGTGTGTGTACTGGCATGTCTCATTTTCTCTTTCACACTCCTGTAAGCATCTTCCCATTTAAATTTGCTGTGTGGCTAACTCCGTAGTGTGCACAGTGATACGCGTGGGAGAAATCATCATCAGCCCTAAGTGAAGGCAGCAGCTTCTCTCTGAGCTGTTGTACCGCTATGTGGGCTGGACAACTGCACATTAAGAGCATAAGACACGTGTGTGCCTCACAAATAATGGAATCACTCTTTGATTTCAGCATTTAGCAGACATCACCCAAGAGTAGCAGGCTTTTTAAAATATGCATGCATTTATATTTATTTTAGTTTGAGTTGCACTGTAATTGTGGACTGTGTCATGCCCTGTGTTCTTAGCAGTGTTCATTTAGACATCCAGTTTTAACATTCAGTCTTTTGATTAAAATTAATTGTAGTTGTAGTGACATTTTAGTCATTTGAATTTTGTTAGTTGTAGTCTTCTTTTTGTGAATGAAAACAAAACTTAAGCTGAATCGTTTTTCACATTTTTTTGAGTAAATTCCTCAGTAAATTATTTGTTAATCAACTTAACACATAGACTGATATCAAAAGCAACGTTTGCTCTATCTATATCTGTTCTCTTCCAAACTGAGGTCAGGAGCTGTGTTTTCATCCATCTATTTCTGGCATTTTCTTTTATTTCATTTTTATCTGACAAAAATTTCACTTATATTTTTCATCAGTTTTTGTCAGCAAAGTTTCATTTTTGTTTAGTTTTCACCTCATTTTCATCTTGGAAAAGTGTTGTTGAACACTTTTAGCAAAAGTAACACTGATTTTTAGTGTTGTTTTAAGCCAATATGTATTTTCATATTATGCAGGTGTTTAACATCATTGAACCAGCAGACTGTTTAGAATATCAAAATCTACACTAAAACAGTTTCTGAATCTTGCTGTTTCAGGGAGTCTGATATCACCAAGGAGAGGATCCAGAAGATTCTGGCATCAGGCGCCAACGTCATCCTGACCACCGGTGGAATCGACGACATGTGTCTGAAGTACTTTGTGGACGTGGGAGCCATGGCTGTCAGAAGGGTTCTGAAGAGGGACCTCAAACGCATCGCCAAGGCAACAGGAGGTAAAGATGAAAGCATTTTGTCATTTGTGTCAACTGGCTTTTTAGAGTAACCTTCTTATAAGATCTGCATGTTTAGTTTTACCGATCTTGTTGGTGTGTGGACTAGGATTTATGGCTGTAGTTTGACATTTGTCTTTGTCCATCTTCAGCCACTGTTTGCTCTTCCCTGACCAATCTGGAGGGAGAGGAGACGTTTGAGGCCACCATGCTGGGTCAGGCTGAGGAGGTCGTGCAGGAACGCGTCTGCGATGATGAGCTTATCCTTATCAAGAAGTAATAATAACTGCACACATACAAAGCGATGTCATACGGTTTATTTCAAATCAAAGATCTTGCTTTTGTAGTAATAGAACAATTCTGAATTGAATGTTTACATTCAATTCATAATGATAACAACTGAGCTCAGATGTTTTGGAAATATCTGGCATGTTAGATATTCAAAATACTCTTCAAGCCATGCCATCTATGGACCATGTCCTGTAGGATACATTGCAATGCATATGTATCATACATTGTTAACTCTTCCTGGTTGCATCTTCCTCCCCTCACTCTGCTCCTCCAGTACCAAAGCACGCACATCAGCCTCCATTATCTTGCGCGGAGCCAACGACTTCATGTGTGACGAGATGGAGCGCTCGCTGCATGACGCCCTGTGTGTGGTGAAGAGGGTGCTGGAGTCCAAGTCTGTAGTACCAGGAGGAGGCGCAGTGGAGGCAGCTCTGTCCATCTACCTGGAGAACTATGCCACCAGCATGGTGAGGCAACTGGTTTTATGCTCTGAGGAACAAATCAAACAGGACGGACTGTTAGGTCGCATGGGTTTTGGGGGGCAAGCATGCTGGTAGAAAATGTTTGTAACTTTCCCCGATTTCTTCAAATTTGTCTTGAGTTGGGTGCTTGCTTTTGACCGCTGGACTTCTATTGCATTGTAACCAAGTGCTCAGCTTCCCCTCAGGGCTCATTAATTGTTAAAAATTGATTCAGTGTTATTTGCACCGGACCGGTAATGTGGAGCGGATACATTACTCATCGGCCTTGTTTTTTCAGGGTTCCCGGGAGCAGCTGGCCATTGCTGAGTTTGCTCGCTCGCTCCTCGTCATCCCCAAGACGCTGGCTGTAAATGCAGCGCAGGACTCCACTGATCTGGTGGCCAAGCTCCGCGCCTTCCACAACGAGGCCCAGGTTAACCCTGAGCGCAAGAATCTCAAATGGTGAGTCTGTTTTCTTAGAGCTGTAGTCATCGAGATATTGATGTATCGGTGTACAAGTTGATGAGTTATGAAGAGATTTGCATGAAACTTGTGGGAAATTTGGTCATGTGGCAAGGAATAACTGTTTTCACACTGATGAGCTAAAGGAGGACATGGTGGGGTGTGTGTGTGTGATTAACTGGGTGAATATCCAACATGTGGAACTGGTTTATCTTGATTAGTTACATAGTGTTGGCAGAGATATGCGCTTCACTGAGTGCTTTCTCTGCAGTTGTTTTCAGATATGGAGGATGTGATTTTTGTTCGGGTCTCCATTTAACAGACCTGTTTTCTAATATCAAGAGAATTTTGATTGTTGACTTGTTGGCCAGAGCATCTCTGTAGCACCACAGTGCTTCAGTTATAAGGGCATTTTGTCACACATTGTACCTTATCAAAATATTGCAGCTCCATGATTTGGATATTGCATTTAGCCATATTGTAATTTTGATATTTCATTGAATTGCTCAGTCATACTCTGCAATGGTTGCCTCAAGGCCAAGTCGAGTGCTCACTTATTCTTGCTGTCAGCTATCTTTACTTTCGCTGTCCAAAATTTTAACCATGTAAGGCATTTTTTCGGAAAAATTGCACAGGTGAAATGTGACCGTAAGACTCATTGTGCAGCTATTTATTTTCCTTTGTTCAGTGTTGATTTTACTTCAGGGTAGCCACTGAAGTTTTATTAGGGTTGTGTGTGTGTATATGCTTGGTTTCTGTCTGTAGATGTAAAACCTAACTGCTGGCTGCTTTTGTCCTCCTGCAGGATTGGTCTGGACCTGGTGAACGGGAAGCCCAGAGACAACCGTCAGGCTGGCGTGTATGAGCCCACCATGGTCAAGACCAAGAGCCTCAAGTTCGCCACCGAGGCTGCTATCACCATTCTCCGCATTGACGACCTCATCAAGCTGTTCCCCGACCAGAAGGAGGGCAAACCCTCGTACAGCGATGCTGTGCAGTCAGGATCTCTCCAGGATTAAAGCTCACTAGGTTTAACGTCTGTATTTATACATTAAGCGCTCTTCATGGCTCGTCGTTTTAGTGTAGGACATGCACTTCACCTGTTTACTGTTTTCCTACTCCCCCCGCCCATGGGACATCCCGCTACCACCAGAACTGTAACTGATTATTTTTGTTTTTGGACACTTAATAAACCTCCAATGGTTGTAGTTGGCCGTTGATTTGTTACTTCAGTTTGACTGACTGTGTTTATTTATGCAAGCTTTGGGGAGTGAGATTCCAAGAAGCGCCAGACTCAAGTTGGTTATAATTCTTTATTGATATGTTTAAGAGCTTCAGATTTAAGTAAACAACCTTAACAGGTCAAATCATTTTCACAAACATACACCTATCTCAAGGAAGCACTGGGGTAGAGCAGGCCAGTACACTTAGCCTCATGGCACTTTTCAAGGTTATATTCTGCACTGTTGATCCTAAAGGAAGATCCATGGGTTGGATTCCACTTAAGGGAAGATCATGGAATGTGAAAGTATTGAGACAGCAACAAATCTTTACAGAAAGCAGAATCTAGTGAGTGGCTGGTGCAATTTATCAGGAACTACCAGTACACTAGTTTGAGTTCATTCACTAAAGGGAGGGTCTAGATCTAGATTTTCTTAAGCCAAGAACTATCCTATTAGCCAGTATTAAAGCCCTGACTTAGATATCTCAAGTGTTCACTTCTACCACCTGCACTACTAAGTGTTAAATATTTGATTTTCCCTTCTTCCCCCTCAAGCTATATGATAAGACAACTGAGGCCATCAGTAAAGTCTAGTTCTTCCCTCGTCTGTTTAGGTACCCTTCGTAAAAATCCCTCATCCATAAATGTTAAGTCACTTGCTACACAGCAAGGACTTGAGATAAGTAGATTAAGATTCAGTTTCACAGTGAACATTGCAGATTTGACTGGAGAGCCAGTCCTCTTGTTGGATAACATCCAGCAATTACAACATGTACAACACTTCTATCTCAAGTGCAGTGACAGGGAGAGCCATGGTAAACCACTGTTACCATTGTAAGCCATATTCTGCTGTTTTGTAAACAATTAGTATCGGTGTCCTTTTATCCACTGAATGCAATCCATATAGTAGTGTTTAGTTGACAACCTCACACCGTCTCCACACACATGGCGATGCCCATCCCTCCTCCGATGCACAGGGAAGCCACACCCTTATGACCTCCAGTCCTCTGGAGCCCGTGCAGCAGGGTCACCAGCACCCTGCAGCCAGACATACCAATGGGATGGCCCAGAGAGATGGCACCGCCACTAACATTCACCTAAGTAGAGGACACAAAAAATGATGCTGCCCTTTAAGTAAAACGTTTTACAATGAAGTTCACATTTGGCAGCTGCTTGTTATTGCTTGCTTTTGAGAGACCTGCTGAAAATGGAAAATGACACTTTTGACACATGAATTTTCAGCTATGGGTTAAGCATCTCTCAAGATCATTTATATATTTAACCAATCTTTGACTGGACAAGTTAAATGACTAGTGCTGCTATATTAAGCCAACCCCTTTCCCGTTTCTTTTGCTGCTACTTTATGTACAGCTCAATTGAACAATCACATAAATAAGACTTTCCTTAAACCCTCAAATGACACACTGTATGATCGCATTACTCATAGAGGGACAACAGGACTTACCTTTTCTATGTTCAGGCCAAGTTCTCTAACTACAGCAAGAGACTGGGCAGCAAAAGCTTCATTAATCTCAAATAAGTCAACCTGCTCCAGCTGCCAGCCTGCTTTCTCAACCTGTTGAAAGGGGAAAAAGTCAGGAAGAATAAACTATTAATGCATAACAGCAGTATGTATGTAAGTGTTGCTGCATGTTTAGTCATTGTACAATGAGATCTCACCGCTTTCTGGATGGCAGGTATTGGTCCGGTCCCCATGACTGATGGGTCAAGGCCAGCTTGAGCCCAAGAAACAATTCTAGCCATGGGTTTTATGCCACGCCTCTTCGCCTCTGACTGGCTCATGAGGATGGTTGCTGCTGCTCCATCATTTATACCTTAGATAACAAGATGAATGCAGCTTTAAAGATGCTGTGTAGCAATGTTAAGAAGGAACTGGCACTAAAAATAGAGTGCAGAGTGGTCTGTTGGCAGACAGCGTTCCATTAGAGAAAAAAACTAACATTATCTGTGAGCATCTACCCCTGTACCTGAGGCATTTCCAGCAGTGACTGTGCCACTGCTGTCCTTAACAAAGCAGGTTCTGAGTTTGGACATGCCGTCCAAGTTGCTGCCATGGCGAGGAAACTCATCCACCTTCACTTCGACTGGACCTGGGGAGAGCAGAAAAACCCCACTGCATTTCAGAATTTGCACACACAGGACACAGATCTCAGTTGAAATGTAGAGATAGGCCAGTATTTAAATCCCGGAAGAACAACTTGCCTTTTCTGGACGGCACCATGACCGGGACGATCTCCTGATCGAAATGCCCTGCTTTCTGGGCAGCCTCTGTTTTGTTCTGGGACTGGACGGCGAACTGGTCCTGCTCCTCTCGACTGATACCCCACTGCTTGGCCACATTCTCCGCTGATGACAGACAAAAAGCTTTATCAGTACAAGACATATCACGGAGACATCACTGCAATAAAAAAAAAGTACAGCACCGTCAGATATGTGACAGGTGTTGGCCTATGTCTTTAGCTCAGACCTGTGATGCCCATGTGGTAGCCATGGAAGGCATCTGTCAGGCCATCGGCCACCATGGAGTCCTGCAGGGAGGCGTCGCCCATCTTCACCCCTGCCCTCATGTGCAGAGTGTGAGGAGCCTGAGGAGGAGCAAAAAGAAAACAAACCTTAGAGCGCAGACAGTGTTGTCAAAAGGTATTTCATTCTTCGCTGTTTATTCTTTGTATCCTGAAGAGATCAGTTTGTGTCCACTGCTGCCTTCAAAATCTCCTCATAGGCTTGTGCCTCCACTTTACAGCACTATAAACAGTAACTGTCATGCATCCTATTGTTTTGTGCAATCAAGGCATTCATTTGTGCATTCAATATCATAAATGATGGGAAAAATGGACCCTGCAATAACAGTAGATTTTTCATATCAGATACTTGATTTATGTTCAATTTACTGGCCAATTGTTGTATATAAATTTTAACAGTGTGTTCCTTGACAATAGGTGCTTTAATAAGATATTTACATGCAAGAGATTTTTAATAAACAATGATTAGTGATGTGGATATGATGGCCCAATAGGCAGTGGCAAATAATAGCCAGAGCAATCTAATAAGTTAAGAAAATTGAATCCCTTTAATGTAACAGCCTTGAAAACCATGAAAAGGCAACAACAGTCTCATGAAGACATTGGTATAACATCAATACATCTCCCAGCCCAATATCCAACCTGTAGTCACCACTTTGCTGGGGCGTCCAGGCTCATACTTATGAATTCTGATATTTCTGACAGCACCTGAAGGCAACATATTCCTATATTCTCCTCCCTGCTACAGCATGTGTTATGTTCTCAATCTCATGTGACGTCATGATAACTGACCCACCACCCCCGTGTCCCGTTACTGACCCTGCTCATGCTCTCCATGCCTCCTGCCACCACCACAGTGGACTCTCCGGTCTGAATGGACTGAGCTGCCAGACACACCGCCTTCAGCCCGGAGCCACACACCATCTGGCAGCTCCAGGCTGGGACGGAGTAGGGGATCCCCGCCCCGACACTGGCCTGGCGTGCTGGGTTCTGCCCATGACCTGAGGGAGAAGTGAAGGAAGGGGTTGAAACAGAACGTGTAAAAGAGAGTTGAAGCTCTGTGGTGGCTGAGTGAGCGAGATAAATGTTGCAAAAGAGATGTCAAATACAGATGTCTGGTGTTACCCAACACACTTGTTAAAATGACATAAATGCTGGACAGCTGCCACCGCATGGGCACACTTTTATCTTGGTGATTTCCTAAGCTTTACCTGCGGTCAAGACGTGTCCCATGATAACCTCAGAGACCTCCTCTGGCCTGAGCCCGGCCCGCTTCAGGATGTCCTTGATCACCACTGAGCACAGGTCATGCAGAGGCACCGTGGACAGAACGCCGTTGAGGGATCCTTTTCGAGAACAGACGGTATGAGCATGGAACAAGGGATGTGGTAAAGAGTCAGCCCACCTGAACGCGGCTTATCCAATGTTTTATTTGTGAAAGAGACACAAAATGTCTTTGGCTGACTAAAGTGGACGCAGAGCGGTCTATAGGAAATGGTGATTGCTTTTCTGAAAAGGGCATTGCTTTTTGTTTTATTTGTGGATGCTTACCTCATCCCGATCATCAACTCTAGGTCACAGAGTGCACATCTTTACCTAATCAAAGTCACTGCAAATAAGACTGCAGTGACACAAACCTGAATGTCACTGTGGGAACAACTGGCAAAAACTAATTTAACAGACTGTAAACAGGTAATAAAAATGGAAGGTAAAAATGAAAGCTATGGTGAAGATTGCTCTACCTTTTAAACAAAATTCACTTTTTTTTTTTTTTGGTAATCTAGTTCCTGGATTGCTCCTGACACACTTTGCATGTTGGCAGCCAATGGTAGAAAGATCCTGCTCCGTGGCACTATGACCAGTCAGCCAATCACAGCCTCGAAAACAATCTGGACAGGTGAGGGAACCAATCACGGCTCCGCAAGGCTCTGCGCAACTAATTTAATAACAGCGACCACCTCACCTGATTAAACCGGTACAATTTAGCGACAAAAACACATTGTTGTTGTTGTTGTTGTGTGCGCCAAAATGAAGAACATTAAACGAACAATGGAATTTCATTCAGCAGTCCTGGACGGGTTGCTATAACAACAGAGCAACGGCAAGGCAGCAACGACCGAGATGCAAAATGTTTTGCGCTTAAAGATGCAGGATAATACGGATTGTTAAATAAAATTAAATTACCAATTGGAGTCCTTGCAGCGGAGACGATGACAACCGGGTCGGTGTTCATTTTGATGGGTGGGTTTGTTGGGATGTTTGGGACAGCTGCTCCTGTGACTGTGTGCTCTCCCTGCGGTGTGTGTCCTGCTACTGCCTGTCAGTTGGCTCTGCAATGACAGGGATATGCAACTGCAACTGGTGGCCACAGGCGCTCTGCTGCCACCACGTGTCCTGGAGGATTAATGCAGTTAAAGTGCCATCAGTCGGTCATTGAACTGAATAAACCAAGGGAAACCCATTGTGAAAGGATTAACTTTCTTTTTTAATGATAAAACGTCCTACAGTATGAGTTAAAGTAAAACCATTTGATGAAATAACCATTCATAAACATTTCCTTACCACATAGTAATTTCTATGGGGTGAATTGTGGAATTAAACTGCTCCTTGTTTTAATGATCCCCTGAAACACCTTCAAGGACACCCAGGTCACCTCCAGACCCAAATCTGGAAACCAGTGCCAACACATTTCATCTTGTTGAGGTTTTCACAACCTTAGAGCTCAGCTGAGCTAAAGTGCAAAGAAAATCATGTAATTGTCTTTGCTATTTTCTGTGTGGGCCATTCAAGCAACAGGGTTTCCCGCTATAATATTAAAAGTCTTTATTGGTATTTGGTCAGTACATGAAAAGGACTGAAGTCAGAATAATACGAACATGGTACATCGCATATAAACTACATACATTTCAAACAATCTTTTGAACAGAACTTTTTGTTGATGAAAAATTAAGAGTTGCTTTAAAAAACAAGAGAAAAAAGAAAAAGAAAAAAAAAAAAACAGGCCGACAGCTATAAAAAAAAAAAAAAAAAAAAAAAAAAAAAAAAAAGACCATGAATGTTGCAAAGCTACTGTGATTCAGTGAACTGTGATTTACTGACTTTCTGACAGTGGGTTACAACACCAGATGCCTGATGACTTCAGTGTCAAGAGCTCAAACGAGAACAGCATCGACGTGTCCAAATAAACAGCAGAAAGAAAATGACTAGTTTTAATCATACATCCACTCAATACAAATCTACCAACATTAACCCATTCACATAATATCCCTGTTTAGCAACACAAACATGGCAGAGGCATCACAACAGGCAAGAGGGGGAGGGTGAAAACGAAATATCTTGGACAGCAGTGCCATGTTACAGACTATGCATTCTGTTGCCTTGCTTGCGCATCGTATAAAAAGAAAAAGCCAGTACATGTCTTATAAAGTACATTACAAAACCGCACTGTCGCTCGTGCTGGAGTCCAGGCCGTTGTGCGAATGCCGCGACCCTGCAGTCCTGGTGCCCTTGCTCACTGGGGCGGCCTTGTCCTCGTGCGGGTCGGTGTTGGAGTCTGTGTCATTTGAGTGCTGAGTCAAGGACGTCTCGCTGCCTGTCGGAGAGTCCACGCTCTCGTAGCCCGCACTCAGCTGGCTCCCGAACCCCCCAGGTCCTCCGGCATTCACAGCACCAGTCTGACTCCCCGACGCCTCCTCCGAGTGGTTGGAGAGTTTGGTCTCGGCCTCACCGGGGCTCGAGACCATGGGGGACATGGGAAAGTCTTCCTCGGTGCTGCTGACCTCACGGTACAAGCTGGGGGTCGTGGTCTCACTCCTCTGGGATGAGTTGCCGTTGCTTGGTCCGTTAGAGACCCTCCCGTAGTCTTTGCCCATGGGTTCGGAGGGTGTGGTGGCCTGCTCTGGTTGGGTGAAGGGCTCAGCGGATGAGGTGGAAGCAGTAGGAGAAGTCCTGCTGGGCCCCGCCCCGGCCAGAGCCCCCTGGGACTGGGAGAGCTGCTGGCGAGTCTCCTTCAGTTGCTGCTGCAGCACAAGAATGGTGCTCTGCATCCCTTCTACCTCCTCATCCAGCTGGATGATAAAGTCATTCAACTCTAGGGATGAAAGAGAAACAGATCAATATCAGAACTCAGGGAGATATTTTAGGGCTGCCTTACAACATGTTTTTTTTCCTGATGGTGATTTTCCATTTGAAGAACCCAATATAGATTCTTAAATCCCGAGATCAATCGTTTAATCTGTGGCTTTCTTTCAGTGGATGTGAAGACTTTTGCTCAGTGTTGACTGTGCAGCTCTCATCGGTTTGGGCACTTCACTGCCTGCAGGAACTCGGTTCACCAAATTACATGCTGTGACTGAATGAACCATTGTTGGAGCTCCTCCTCTGAGGTTGCTGCCATAAAGCCTAAAGGCAAATGGCATGGTGCATTTTAGATTTAAAAAGAAAAGTTGGGCAAAAGCACAGCTGTCAAATTGTTGCTGTTGCTGAAATATCCCACAAACAGAATCAATATGGAATCAAGATGGCATCACATCAGACTGGGACCTTGTGAATTACAATTAAATTCTGACTCCCTGTTGATACCCAGCCCTAGGACTTTTCATTGTGGGCCATCACTGAGGAAAGACGACACCGAGTAACAACGGTCGGGTCAGATCAAGCGGGTGCTCTCACCGTCCTGGCTGCTCTTGAGCTCCTCACTGTACTTCTTCTGCAGGGCCAGCTCCGCCTCCAGCTGGGCAATGCGTCCCTGGGACAGCTGCCTACCCAACTCCTGGTTTTCTTGAATCAGCATTCGACACTTGGCCATCAGTTTCTTCCCCGTTTGGCTGTAAGGGAGACAAGTCTCACATCACATAGTGAACCAGGAGACAAACACATCCACAGGCAAAGAAGGGATGCCATTTATCTGCTCCAATTGGCTGACCCACTTCCCAATTTGCCAAGTGTCAACAGAAGCTTTGTAACCTGGCTGTCTATGAATGAATCTCCAGTTATGAGTTAGTCCCACCAGGAATTTTCGTTGACTCCAATGCAAAAGAAAATTATCAGGAATCGCCCAACACAAATCTCCATCCTATGCACAATTCCTAAATTAATGTATCCGATCGATTAGAGGTCCAAAATGCAGACTGACAAGTGATGCTTTAACTGAAATTAAGGCTTAAGTGTTACTTTCACCCACATTTCTAAGTAATTCAACCACCCATTAATAAAATACAATTCAAATCACCATATTACATATTTAAGAAAAGTGAGCATTCTTAAAATGGCACTTTGCATAAAGTTTCAGGCCACAATTTCTCATATTCAAATGCACTAGCTAAAACACTGCATGTGAAGTGATTAAAGCAGGATAACAAAGACCAGATAGAAGCAGCAGTGTAACATTTAAATTACTAGCCACAAGAAACCTGGCAATTTAAATATAAAGCCTGAACAATGAGCATCCAAAAAGGGAATGTGCTCTGTGAAAGCTAGCACTCTGGTTTTGTGCAGCATTCATCTTCAACAGATCAGAACAAGTGTTTCAACAATGAAAAACAGATTGTCTTTTTTAAGGGGCTGCTATCTCAATCTTACAACAGGTCAATGAATACTGCCAGTCCAGCTCTTCAATTAATTTTACATTAGAAAGTGATTAGACTCAGTCAATAAATTTACAGACTAAGCTATGAAATAAGAGGCCTGTGTTATGATTTCAAACAATATCACACTGCACTATATTTTGTCTGTTAAAGCCTATGGCAGTCATTCTGGCCAGAGGACATAAAATATATTAGCAACAATAGCAAATTCATTAACCACGTGTACCCTGTAAAAAGCAGAGGCATTCATTAACTTTACATGGTTCTTTCAAACTACTTCAGAAGATTAAAACCCATGTCTGTCACTCTTACTTGTTAACGCAAACACTTTTGCAATTATGTATTGCAGATGACACATTTACTGAACCTCTTTTCCATAACCATTCTTCAATTACTCTAAGATGCTGGGAATAAAGTGCATCAGACTCCCAAAAGGCTGTTGAGTACACTGTCGGCTCAAATCTGATTATCTCACCTATGTGACAGAGATCTAAGTGTTTGTTGTTAAAAAGAGGAAATTCGATATTCCATGAGGGTTTTCACTGTTGACACACTAACCAAAGACAAAATCTTTGTCACACAGGTAAGACAGAAAAACCAAAATGAGCTACTAGTGTAAATGGCTGAGGAGGGGGTTGTGAGGTCAATCACAAAAATACATAGACATACAATTAATACATTGTCATGAGCTTATAACATTACTTATTTAAGACAATTGCATTCACAACTTGAAAACAGCACTCAGTGCACGTACGGCAGTGTGTTCCAATTCATATCTCAAGAATTAAGCCCCAAGCTTAACTCAACAAAGCCTTCTGTCAATTATATTTTACAACAGTGAGAGAGGGCACTCAGGCCAGTCACTGTTCTGGGTTCACACACTGCAGTAAGCGCACAAGGACTTCAGAGAAACAAGAGAAAAATAAAATGAAATGCCAATAAAAAGAAACAAGTCACAAAATAAAACATGTAAATACACTCTACCGTGCGTAGGCCCATGCTCAAAGACACAGGCGACTGGACCCTCATGCCTGAACCATTGTCTTTTGTGGACTGAGGGTGTGGCTCCGTCCACACAGTCTTATGTAATTCTAGCGGCTCTTCCCCCCAAAGTCTTACTTCTTATCCTAGAACCTTCCCCATGTTATTGCAATGTACTCTAGATTCTGTCCAAAAAGTCTTTACGTTTTTCAGGCAGACTAGCAGGTATGCATGTGGTGTAATCCACAGTTAGGTGTCTTTTATAAACAAGTATGGGGATAGTCTTTAAAATGTTCAATAGCTGATTTAGGGATCTAGGGATGCTCCCTGCTTGGGCAGTTTGCCCAAGACTGACCCAATCTGTCCACCATAACCCCCTATTTAATATCAACTGCCTGGTTTGGGCTGAGGGGGTGGGCAGGGCATATCCGTGTCGGAAGGGAGTGACCACCTCTTCAGGAACAGTCCCGACTCCTTCAGGCCCTTGGACGGTGAGGGGATACGAGGGGCTGAAAGCTGAAACACAAGTGTCACCTGACCATACTGTCTTTTCACTTTAGATTATACGATATGTAGCTGCCACAGTGCAACAGTACAAAAACATGGCAGTTTTGTTTTGCAGTGTTTGGCTCTCTGTAAAGTCTGAGTCTCGTGGTGAATACAGCATTTGTCAGCCTTCCCCCCCACCATTGTTCCTGCATGCCTGCAGTGAGAGTGGGGGTGGGGGGCGTGAGAAAGTCTTGACTTTTTTGGGGGGGAGGGGGTTATTTTGATTGTCTTTACCTATCAGGTGTAAATTTCCAGGCACTCAGTTCATTTTGGGCCTGCTCCAGTTTGTCTTTAGTCTGTTCCAGTTCAGCCTTCATTTTGAGGAAAAACAAGTTGATGGCTGGGTCCACCATGGATGATCGCAGTTGGGCCGCGCTGGGCTGCTGGACTTGCTTGAGGTACTGGATCTGGGTCTGCAGGAAAAAAAAACACACAGGTGTAACTGAACCGTACTGTGTAGTACATGCAAGTAGTACATGTAGTACATGAAAGTGCTGATGGTAATTACTACCACAGCACATGCATGAATTCAATTCACATCTAGCAGCTATATATCTGCAATTTACTCCCAATATATCCCTCTAAAACACAGAGGTTCCATATCACAAACTACATCTTTAGTCCTCACACAAGATTTCAATCCTACCTGGTAATCGCTAGTCTTCTTGCTTTTCTTTTGCCTACCGTCACTCTTGTGAGCTGCATGATCATATTTTGTTAATGTTTTAGTTTTGCAGCATTTAAGAATCGAAATATCTGGCTGGTCTCTTATCACTGTTAAAAATTACATTTTATTATCAAGGTTTATACCAGGAATAGTAACCCACATGAGGATGCAGGTTTGCTCTACACCGCCTATGGTACTGGTTGTGTATCTCTTGTTTGGGCATCCCATGATATTACAAACAAATCAACTTAATGCAAAATCAACCACCTGCATCTGAGGAACCCTGGATGAGTTCCAAACACAACAAAAACTCACCTTTTACAGTCACAGCCATGTCTCATTTTCACAGAACCGATTTGACTACATTTACATAAAAAGGCAATGGGTGCAGCTGATGATGTGCCACAAAATGCACTAGCCATTACTTCAGTGAAAATGGTCCCCCAGCCTCTACATTTGTTATTAATTAGCTACAAGTGTTTAACAACTCTGGCAATGAGTAGCTTATGACGTAAAATAAAAGGGACTCCAAGGCTCTAAGTTAATACCTTTTACAACTTTCACCTGACAGACAGAGTGTTTGGCTGACCTCAACTGCTCCATAAAGAGAGTGGCATCTGGTAGCATAAAGCCACTCTGTGATCCACTGAGCTGTCAATCTGATAAGACCAGAGGAAGCCTTGCTGCACAAGTTTTACCTTCAGTCTGCTTTTTACCACAGAGTAAATATGGGGATATAGAGCAAGCTCACAACTTGTACACTGTGATGATTTTAAGTGAAATCAATGGAGCAGCACAACAGAATAAATTATTCATAACACTCAACTGATTAATGATGCAAGAACGTAAGCAAGCATCAAGCATATCACTGTTAACATCTCCTAAAGTGGTGCTCCTAAATTTTATTAGTTTAAAAAGCACTCACTGTTGTTTCATTTGAGGTTTGTGCATAGGAATTTTAAAGTATCCAGCAGTACATTCTGAGGAAAATAACAACCAAGAAACCAAAGAGTTTCTTCTAAAATTCTTTTGAAAGTATAAGCTGGCAGATGAACAGATACGTACCGTGCACTCTTGCATTTCCTGCTCCTTGGTGGCGAGCCGCATGACCAAGATGTTCTCCCTGCGCGCAGACTCCTGCTGCTGCTGCTTCAGCTTCTCCTCCGACTCCTTCAGCCCTGTCACGTCATTCGCTAGGATGGATGAAAAGAAGTGCCCAGGCATCAGAAGAAAAATCCTTTCCAAAGCACTGAAACACTCTCCACTGCCTCCACCACATGGATTTCACATTATATTGGTAATGTTTAAGCAAGAACACAAAGCCAGTTTTACTTACAACTTAGATCTGCATATTTTGCCTCCAGGACCTGGACATACGCTTCATGCTGTTTCCACCTACGGGGAGAGGAACATCTGTATGCATTACTGGCTCAATCCTAATTTTCCCACCACATTCCCACCTTTCCAAATGTGGATCTGCTGACCTACCTGACACACAACTCCTCTCTTGTCAGGGTCTTCATGTCAGATTCACTGAGGCGAACCTGAAAGTAAAGCAAAGCCAACAAATGGTCATTTCATGGCGCCCATATTTAGACTTTCAATAACACAAGGCTAAAATAAATGAGGCCTTAAACGAGTAAACCCATAAACTCACCTTCTTGGGGAGAGGCTCCTCGTTGGTCATTCTGAAATCTAAAAAGGGAACAAGAAACAAAAGTGTCTCATTAATCCAGCTGGCTGTCACATGTGCTGAAACGACTGCAGCATTTTGTGGTTAACTGGGTGGAAGCGTGAGATGTTGCTACGCAGTAAACAACAAAATGCCTTGATAAGTACATAGATAGTTCAAGTAGTGGTTGCTACCTAAGAAATGATAGCAACCTCTATGCCGTGAGCAGATTTCAGGGACGAAAAATATGTGGAAATTCACGTTTGCAGTTACAAAAAGCTGCCGTGCCTCTTTGGTGTGGCTTGCGGCAGAGGCGGATGGCTAGACGTGAAAAAAAAAAAACAGCTCTCCTTGCTAGCTAACGTTAGCTAACCCTCGGCCTGTGCTAACATTTAGCAAGAGTTAGCCGGCTCAATTGAACATATTAAATCATATCGTTCATTTACGAGTTTACCCTAATTGTTCAGCAAAAGCAGCATGCGACTCTTAGCTGTTTCGGCTTCTTGTTATCACAAAATGGCGGTGAAGGAAAAGACTCCCTCCCTTGCGCTCCTTTTCCTGAAACTAGCGGGCTCCCGGTTGCAGATAAAGCTGCTATCACGACACTCACCCGACGCGTTTTCGCTTCAATTTTTGGATCCGCTCGGCTTCAGTAATCCTCAATCACGGGGAATTTGTGGATATTTCACTGAGTGCTGGGTTACTAAGCGTTGCTGCCTCGCTTCGGTGTAGTCGCCATCATCTTCATCAGCGAAGGAAGAAGATATGGCAGCAACAACCCCCAAAGCTTTGACCGCTCTGCGTCTGCACTAGACTTGCTGCAGAGCACGGCCAGAGAAAGGGGAAGGTGAAGAGCACTCACTCTGCTGCTCCTTTCGGATACCAAAAACATGTCACCGCAAACTAGGGCGGGGAAAACCGCATGTTTTGATCAAGCTTTAGTTAGTACACAGTCTCACACACAGCTGATTTATTAATATTATCTGGTCACTACAATTATAGTCATACATTAATAAATCAAACGCAGCCTTTTTGTCTACAATGAATGATAGTGTTGCTAGAAAAAAAGGAGATATCTGGCCTCGTGATGCATTTGAACCACTTTTCAAAACATGTGACAGCTCAGTCAAATTACTCATTATTTTTAAACAGGTTATGGTTGATTATCAACGCAAAATGTGTCTGCGATTGTGTTTGTGTTTGGTGCGCCAAGGAATGGCGCCCAATGGAGAATGGACAATGTTTTACTATGAGTGATTCCTCTTCTTTTAAAACACATCTTTGGCCATGCCTCTCTGAAAGGGCGGCGCATACGCTCACATGATTATTTACTTTTACTTTATAGTTTTAAAATGCTAAAATAGCCTTTATAAATTTTATTTACCCATTTCCTGGCTATTTTATATAATACTCTATTATGATAATATCATACACTATTATTATTAAGTTATTATGCCGCGTTATTATTGTCCTTAAAAACATACCAGCATGTGAGATAAAATAATTAAATAAGATTAAATAATTCAAAAAAATTAAATAATAACACTCAACAACAACAACTCTGCTGTACAGTGATCATCTACTTTTGCAGACACATCCCGAAAGGAAGCGTGGAAAATGTAATAAAAGGGGGATCAATACAGTGCATAATCTAATGTGTTTGAAGATATTCCAACATATCCATATATTTTTTGTATTGTAATTGTTACTAGTCATTATTGATACATAATATTATGTTGGTATGTAAGTTTCAGTGTTGAAAACTTTTCCAAATTACACATAAAGTGAGTCACACTCCCCCACACAGGTTTTTATAGTAGTGTGGTCTCGTCTCTGTCAAGTTGAAATAGGCTCGTCAAGGGCAGCGCTGTGTCTGAGCCTGGATACTGCCGTGTTTCTCTCCCCGTGACCAGCACCATGAATATGCTCCTCAGAGTCGGTCAAATCCGCAGGTAAAGTGGATCTCCACGCAGCAGCTGGTGTGATAAGTGAGCCTCCAGGTGTGTGGGAGCCGAGCAGAGCCGAGGAGCTGCTGGCTGCCGCGCCGCTGCCTCATGAACTTGGGACGGCTAGCTAGCTGTCATGTTGCCGCAGCGCAGCAGCTAGCCAGGTTAGCTTAGCTGCTGCTGCCTCCCAACACACATGCTCAGCTAAACACTTACCAAACAATATTTTATCTAAGTATGGCGCACTTCCTTCAGTATGAGCCAGCTACTCATTTGATAGAAGCGCTCACGACATCTGCCTCGATTTGTGCGACCAACTAACTGTTTCTGTCCCACTGTCACGCAGCCAATACAGTATTGAGATGAATCCTTCTCGAAACACAAACCATTGAAATTTGGCACAGGCCCGGTTATTCAATACTAAGTGGTGTGACTGATATATAAACCTTGCCTGCTGTAGCAAATATGTGGGCTATCAAGAAATTCACCTAATAGTGCTTAGCCTCACTTTTAACTTCATATTTTTATGACTTTTACTAGTTTAATGATTTAACATGATGATATGTTTTCAGTGTCCTGTACACATTTTGTACACCTCTGTGTTTCTTTGGGGGTCACATGTGGCTTTAGTTATTTTGACTGACATTGAGGGAACTATAGCATACCATTTATAATCTCCAAAAAAAACTTCCATCTGCTTCAGGGTCCTAACCTTTACCTAACCACACCTGTAGTGGTGTGAGAACCAGTCCAGTTCATTTGATTGTTTGTTTGGCAGGGAAAAACATGATTCCTGCAAGAACCTTGACATGTAGTGATTGAGGGAGGTTATGTTTTATTTAAAGGGCTAGTCAACAAGAAACAAAAAGTAACTAAACTACACTTTCCGGACACTGAAAGCTCTGTTATAGTATGCTTTGAATCTGTTTATTCCAAATCTGTCACATGTTCACTTTTCTTCAGTTGCTTAATGACTACTCAACACAGTGATTAACAATATATATATATTTTTTTTTTATTGATGGTACTTGTGTGCATGAATGTGTTTTTCATGTCTTCAGATGTGCTGCCAGCCTCAGCCAAACTATAAACCAGGTAGCAGCATCGAGGCAGAAGCACACGCTGCCTGACCTGACCTACGACTATGGCGCCCTGGAGCCCTACATCAACGCAGAGATCATGCAGCTGCACCACAGCAAGCATCATGCCACCTATGTTAATAACCTCAACGTGGCAGAGGAGAAGTACAAGGAGGCGCTGGCAAAGGGTACAGAAAACTCACATGAAAATTCAGATGCTCTGAAATTGTAATATCAGTGTTGTCTATTAAAATATTAGTCCAATTTTGATATTTTACATTGATAAAGTGCTTGATATGGCAATAATCTATAAGTAATGATGTTGTGTGTCTCAGACTTTCACTGTCACAATTAGAGATGCAGATTAGCCGCCACTTCACACATCATTTGAGGTGTTCTGCTGGTTGACCTGGGTGTGTTGGGCTTGTATTTCAGGAGATGTGACAACACAGGTTGCCCTCCAGCCTGCACTGAGGTTCAATGGAGGCGGCCACATCAACCACACCATCTTCTGGACAAACCTCTCCCCAAATGGTGGTGGAGAGCCGCAGGGTGAGGCCACAAAGACACCTGACATCTTTTACAGCACTTATGTTGCCTCGTAATCCCTTTGTTTTCTCTTAATATATTGGGTTAAAAAGGGGGATGTATAATGACATCTGACATATAATAGCATGTAGAAGAATGAATCAGTTTTACAAATTGCACTCTTGAGGAAAGGAGGTAGTCCTGCATGGTGCTGTAAAGCACATAACTTCTATTATGTGAAAGTTATACTTGTGTGCATGCAGAACAATCTCTTTTCTTTGTGTCATTTTGCTCCTAGGCTCCTGCACAAAACTCGTTCTTTTGCTTTTTGCTACAAAATGCACTCTTAGAAGTTTGGAAATAATGAGGAATAATGACCTTTCAGTTTGTGTCTGGCTGACTAGGCAGTTCTCCAAACACCCAAATAAATATAAACAAATATGCATGTGAAATTCTCTTATAGCAGTCCTCTTTATTTTCTCATGCCATTGTAAGTGAAGTGTTGCACTTGGGGAGCTGTCGGTGTCTCCCTTCTTGCAGGTGAGCTGATGGAGGCCATCAAGAAGGACTTTGGCTCCTTCGAGAAGATGAAGGAGAAGTTGTCTGCTGCCTCGGTGGCCGTGCAGGGCTCAGGCTGGTGCTGGCTGGGCTACGAAAAGGACAGCGGAAGGCTTCGCATCGCTGCCTGTGCGAACCAGGACCCCCTGCAGGGGACCACAGGTCAGTGGCTACTGCCTCTGAATTAGTGATGAGAAATGACCCACTTTCTTTGACATATTTCCTTCACTCATACTGTCACCAGGGAAATGCCACATATTAGTTGGTGGTATATTTATCTGTTTCCTCTGTCTGATCCTTAGGACTCATTCCACTTCTTGGTATCGATGTCTGGGAGCACGCCTACTACCTTCAGTACAAAAACGTACGGCCAGACTACGTTAAGGCCATCTGGAATGTCATCAACTGGGAGAATGTGAGCGAGCGCCTCCAGACGGCCAAAAAGTAGACTCTAATCCTCAAAACGTCCCCAGCTGTGAACCCCCTGCACCCTCAAAAGTCAGACCTGGGTCAAATAGTACTTAGTCCTGCATGAAGTGGTGAAATGTGCCGGATCAGTCAATGACAAGTCAAAATTTCAGATTGTCGGTCGCATTAAAAGCCAATTCTGAGATGCTTCTCCTTTGATTGCCGAAACTCTCTGATGCTTGTTATTTTGTCATAGGTGGCGAACATCACGTGCTACACCAGAAACAGAAATAAATCATGACAAAAGTATTTTCAGATACTCTCTGGCCCAGGTCTGCTCCCAACTCCCAGATTTTGTTCAAAGCGCACAAAAAGAGCCATCTTTCACAGCAAGGCTGGCTTCCGTTTCGTTTCACTAACACTCAAAGGATTGCTGCGATACATATACTAGGTGTCAAATAACCAGAATGCATTTTGAGTTTGGTGAGCTCTGTGTTAATCAGAATATATTGTACCAGGATCAGACAAAGTTATTGCAATTAATATTTTTGATGTATTATAATAAAATAATAGGATTTGAATTGTATCAGCTATGTGGTTGGTGTTTATTTTTCAATTCCTGCATGCTCTGATGGAGGTGAACATTAAGCTGTTTAACTGCGGACTGCAGATGATGTCAGGAATCACCTTTCACCGTGGAGTTACGATTTCCAAAGTTTGATTTTATTAACATTATTATTATTCTGTGTTCACACTGGATGTGAAATTTCTAGAATATCAGTGTTTTAGGACGCACGTTGCAGTCAGCCAGAGTGAACATTTTTGACCATATTTGGTTAAGTATGCAAGATAAAAATACATTTACAAACACGTCAGTTGATAGAAATGTTGAGGGCAATTCTGGGATCATGGTCATTGTATGAAATTGCCGCTATCATTTATTTTATTTATTCACTATTTTTAGATTTCATGGCCTCTTATCTACAACAAATAGAGTTTACCTTTGGCTTGGATCCAAGCAAAAGACAGAGAACGTTTTGGTGAAAACAGAGTGCTTGTTCAAAAACCATAACCCTTCTAATAAGTAAATCCCTGCCAACAAGATGTTTGAAATGTAGTGAAAGAGAATATTTAGTTAACAAATGGATGTAAGTGCATTTTCGCCAATAATGTAAACCAAAATGGCTATACCTCCAGAAATGTCCTGAGCTAAAAGCAGCATTAAAAAAAACCCAGGACGTCAGTTTTAAGTCAAAATAAATGTTCTCCACTGGTCAGACGTGAAAAATGAGGCTCATGTCGAGGCCATTGGTACGTTCAACCACAAGGTGGCAGTGTTTTCCTAGTTTTCCTCTGCCTTGATACTGATTGGTTCAGTGAGTTCTATGTCCTCTTTCTTTCCAAGAAAATTTGGAGTCAAGTGTATTTTCAATGATAAATGTCTTTAGTGATAAACTCCCACATAAACTCTTATTCCAAGCAATCACCCACTGATTCATAGCGCAATAATTTTCCAATAAGTGGAAGATTTATATATGGCCTTGGCCCATGCAACAAATCTATATAAAAGTTTGAGATGTCATGTATTGTATGAATTACCTTGCCAGTGGCTGTGTCTCTGTATCTGTTTATAGTAAGAAAGCAAGAAATACAGCGATTTGAATTGATTTATTTATGATGCATATCTTTTCATTTGTGTGTGTGTGTGTGTGTGTGTGTGTGTGTTTTGTCCTCCCTTCACCCTCACAGCCCATAGTGTTTCACATCCCAAAAGATACTCTACATTAGATGTGGTGATATTCAACTTGAACCTTGCACTATTATTTCTGGACAAACTTTACAGGACCTTGTCAGTATGACGTGTGTGTCTTTGAGTTAGTGCGTGTTGTATGTTCAAGAAAGGAAATTCCCCACAAAATTCAACCAAGGACGAGTTTACTGCATCTATCTAAATCGCTCCCAGCTGTTTTGACTCGTGTCGGCCAATTGACTCCTCTGTCAACGATTAGGACTGACCGCTCGCCCCGTAGGAACATCAAATTCCAGAGGTCTCTGTCCTTTCCTGGAGGTTGGTGTCGTGACGTGGAGGTGGACCGGTTTGTACTGGACATCGCGGACCGTGCACACCGCTCACAAGCGCACAGATATATATATTTTTTAACTTGACAATGGAACCAGCGGTTACTTTATATCTATTGCATTGCATGTCACTTGGGTTGCTGGTTTCCACAGGGGGTCCTGGGACATCCAGGGGTCCTTCAGGGGCTTCCAGTAAAAAATTATTATTAACTCAGTGGGAATTGTTCTAAAAACGTGCAAGTGATTATTTTAACATCATTTTTTGATCTCATCACTTTGAATCACATTTGTCAATGTTCAAGTATGACATTTAAAGAAATTTAATACTAATCACAAATCAAAATATGTTTTTTTATCAGGGTCCCGTGGGCCAAATCACTCTGAATGGGTTTCTGCGGCTTCATGAATGTCAGTCTGGGGGTGTGAAACTTGAAAAAGTTTAAAAACCCCTGTCCTAGGTTGTGAGCTTGAGCTTCATCTTGGTCACCTGTAGTATTTAACACTGAGGAACTGAATACACAAAAGCACAAATTATTGATCGTCTTGGCTGTCACGTTTACATAAATGTGGCACTGCTGTCTATAGTTAATCTCTTTTGCGGTTTCATCTTGAATTAATAATTGAAGGTTTCAAAATGCATTATTGCATCACTTTTGAATGGCTGAATACAGGCTTGAATTCAAGGAGACATTAATTATGATTGGTAAAGCTGACAACAGGCTGCTGGGGACTTGCATACCCAAAATGCCACTGATGTGGCTGGAACAAGCTGCTGTAGAAAAGGCTGTGGGAGAGCAGGCGCAGTAATAAAAACTGTCTTCACGCTGCACTTTAGGAATAAAAGTTACAGATTGGGTTTCTGTAAATTCTCTGAACACACTGCAAACACACAAACCTGGATAGTTTCAGTCAGGGGGCCTTGTCTACCAGCCTTTGAAAACAGAGGGCTTATACTTTATAAGATGATGGCACGTCTAAATGTGGCCTACTTTTCCTCTGTAAAATTTGGGGTGTGCCAAAAATGATTTCCTTCTTCCACAACTTGTTAAAAAGAGAAGAAACTCACTCAGGATAAAGTTTCTATAACCTCTGGAAGGAAAAAGGGGAAAATGTCTCAGTCACTGAGTTTCATCCCTCTCCAAACCTCTCTGTCTCGCTACACACACACACACACACACACACACACAACCCCCTGCTTTATCTCATTTTAATTCATGCATGTTTAATGCATGAGCTTTCATCAAGGTTATGATATAAAGCTTGCTATCCCGAGATCCACATCCAAAACTAGCAGAGAGCAATATATGTCCTGGATGATGTTTTAACATATGGTCTTGATACAGGATCATTATTAGAGACGACTTTCTCGCAGCAAAGGAGTCGCTCTGTTTTGTTTAGCTCTTTTCACACACACACACATACACACACTTTCATAGGAAATGAATACGGGGTCGGCTGTTGATCTGGCTTCTCAGTGGGTGCACACAAGCATGCAGTGAGGCTCACATGTGGCTTTGTCTCAAATCCTTATTTTCATTGTAAGGGCACTAGTAGGGAAGTGCGTGCCCATCCAATACTGTGTTCTTTACTGCGTCCAAATTATGGCTTGGCAATAACACACAGTTTTTTTGCAACAAGGTTTTCCTTGTTGCATAACACAGTTAAGGCCGCTCCTCATTTCAAAGATAAGTGTGGGGTGGCAGAGAGAGAGAAAAACATAAAGACTCAAAACAAACTCTTAGATTTCTTGTTCAGGCTGATATTGGGTCCGATTTGAGGCCACTGAGCTGAAACTATAATTTATTTTGACTGAAACATTTACACATTTTCTGCCAATTCATTTCTCCTCATCATGTGGTGGCTTATCGTTCTGAGATGGACACCACAGCTGACAGTATAATGTGATCACAGATAGATAGACAGATAGATAGATAGATAGAGAGAGAGAGAGAGAGAGAGAGAGAGAGAGAGAGAGAGAGAGAGAGAGAGAGAGAGAAGGATAGTAATTGCAATAATTGTGGTTTGTGTCATTCCACTGCATCTGTGGTGAAAGATTGATTGTTTTCATTTACCTCCCAGCAAATTCGATATCAAAGCTCTGCATACTTTTCATATGACTCTTTCCTGAATGGAGTTAATCAACAATTACACTCTCCTCCCTGCCTCCTCATGCCTTGTAGCTTTGTCAGCACATTTTGTAAACTACAGACCACAGGCTTCCAGTCCCAGCCCTGCAGAGCTGTCCCTTCTTGTTCCCCGATGTGAAGCGACCGCGCTGCTTGCCCTATACAAGCTGCCATCGTCCCATTTGGACAGGGAGAGCTATTAAAAACAGAGTGTCAACAAGCAGGGGATAAGACTTTCCAGCTCTGGTGCTCCAACGTTCCTGGCAAAGAGGGCGACGGAGCGAAATCCAGGGCACCCGTTTGGGTCTGAGCCTGAAGTCTGAGCGCTCAGAGAAGGAACTCTCCACCGGGCAACAAGAGCCAGGAACCAGAACCATTTCAGAGAGGCTGGAGCTGGGTTTTGTGGACTGGTGAGATGCCTCGTCCCACGAGTCTGCCAAGTAGAGTGTTTCATTTATCATAACACGGCTCCCGGAGAGTGCAAGAAGGCAGATAAGGACCCCAGAGAGTTGAAATAGAGATGAGGCCAAATACATATGTAGTCGGCTCTCTGTGGAGTTTCTGTCAGGCCTTATGCCTTTATTAGTGCTATTCTGGGAACATAAACATATTTACACCTGAGAAATATCTGCATGCATGTCTTCATTTAAAAGAAAAGTTCACCCAAAATATAAAAAAAGTATTCTACTTACCCCTAGTGCACACACAACACAGCTGGATGGGTATTCATTTGTGGAGTTCAAACCATCAAAAATGAAAAGTGAAAGTGAAAAACTCAGCAGTGACAGATCTTTCCAAAAACAATGACACAGATACCCGACATGATCCACAGGGGCTTATAAGATTCGTTTGGAACTATTTCTTGCTGAAAAGCACAATCAAACTGTCAATCTGCCTCTAATTCGTGCTCATTAGGAGCCGGATAAATGTTTGCCGATGTTCTAGGCAGGAAATGGTTCCCTGTAAAAGTCCTCACCCTTGTGGATTATGCTGGGTATCCATGTAATTGTTTTTGGAAAGAGCCGTTGCTGTAGAGATTTTCACGTGCAAATTTTTGTCAATTTGAGCTCCACAAATGAATCGCCACACAGCACTTGGGTATCAGGAGGCAGGGAAGATCGCATCAGACTGGCCACCTCGCCAAATCACACAGAAACTGTCTGGATGGATTCACTGCACCATGAGTATGAGGGGAAATATATATTTTTAGATTGTATTTTGGGGAAGATGTACCTTTAAAGACAGTGATAGAGAGGAAAACATGGTTGTAGAAAAGAGGGTGTGACTGTGTGTGGTTTCCTCTCAGCGGTTATGTAAGAGGCACATGCACCAGTGAAATAGAGTCTGAAGGCTTGTGGACATCACTTAGGCAGGAGAGTGTGATAAATCACTGCAGGACTGGGGTCATTTGGGTTTTTATGGGACTGATCCAAGCTTGACAAATCCACACGGAGATCATTGATTCTTCTTCTAAAATAGTTAGAATGGTCTGTCCAAAACGTCCCTCCTCCCCCAACAACCTTAAAAAAAAAAAAAAAAAAAAAGCCTGAGGAAAACGGCTGCCAAATCCAGCTCTAATGAGGACACAGATCGTAGACCGCAGATCCATGTATCCATAAAATGGAGCGTGATTGCAAAATCATAGGCCGTGCAGAAATTTATACTCATAAAACATCACCTCAGGATCAGTTTATGGATTGGTTTACAGGCTTTCGAATCATTGGTAATGGGGCAGCCTTTGAAGCTTGGAAATGAAAGCTCGGTATATGAGCCAGATACCTTGTTCAAAGCTGTCTGAAAATCATTTTTATGTGTATGTGTACGTGTACGTGTGCGCATGAATAGGTGGCTGTGTTGTTCTGGTTTGAAAAGGCATGCACATGTCTCTCTGTCGACTTTTCTCTCCCTTTATGCTCTCTCTCTCCCTCTCCGTCTTGTCTTGGCCATCATTTCTGGACCTGCCTTCTCCATTTCTGTATTATTCATCTTGGCAATTAAGCCTGCTGGATCTTGAGACAATAATCCCATTGGATTTAATCAAGAGAACGGAGAAATTTTTTTTGTTTTTTTCTGTCAAGATTTGGCCTTCCTCTCTTATGCTTTGGTGAGAGTCAGCACTCGGCAGATCCTCTTTGGCCGGGCACTCAGGATGTCAGAGGGGAAGAGAGCACTTTAAGAGGGGGAAAAAAATAGAGAATTTGGAGGATGCCCAGAGACAGGATATTATAATGCCATAAGGTGCCTTCAAGTGAAGCAGACTCCACTTCCTGTGCACGAGGGAGCCATTGCTGCTTCACGGTGCTCCCTCTGGTTTGGACTAAATTGATGATAGCATATTTATGCCTTCAGTATACTGGGATTTAATCATGTTTGGCCCCACTGCTCTTTTTTTGTTTTTAAAAGCATAAACTGCTGGTAAGACCTCTCTCCAGTTGATCTCTCACAACAAGCCACTTCCATTAACACTTTGAAAAAAAAAAAAAAATACAAAAATATCTATAAAAAAATCTTTCCTTTTTCACTTCCAAGTATCCACTTAGGTGCCTGTCTGGTTGGAGGTGGCAGACAGTAGCGAGAGATGGTTTCTAAGGAAGGGAAGAGTCGTAGTGGCCATAAAACAACCATGTGCTCTGAGGATTTACTCAACTGGAGAATGGAAAGAAATTAAACCGGAGATCATTGTAAACTGAGGAGATGGGAGGGAAGAGGGGACGCACGCTAGTATTCAAGCCACCTGCTTGAAAAGATGAAAGTCACAGCGCAACTTTTTTTTGGTGCAAGAAGCTGGAAAAGAGCCCGATCTGCGTGTTGGCAATGAAAACATAAAAATGTAGCCTCCTTCCACGTTCACATGTCAGGAGTAGAGTATAGAGAGAGTGTCTAAATTTGTACCTCCTCTTCTGTTGTGTGTCTTTACAGTACATCTGTTTCTAGGTGACTATGTTTAAAGAAAATATTTGGCACAGTTTTGGCTCTGACACACATAACACCGCAACAAACGCACAAACGTTGACCTGATAGGAATAAGCTGATGTTTATGGAATCTCTGGAAGCAATTCAGCCGTGAGGGTGAAGCACGAGGGAAGGAAAGGAAAGCTGTGAGCTCATCGAGATCAAAGGATAAGCTTCCCGTTGCTAACAGACGACGCTGCCTTTTCTTACACAAAGTGAGGTCCTCGAATATGCACCAGGCTGGACAACTGTAGAGAAGACAGCAAGTAAAAAAACAGCAACCCGATTAAACATCAAGAAGACGCCAAACAAGAGGAAGAGCAACCAACCAGAGGCAGCAGGCTCAAAATCTGTCAGAGAGGATCTACTCATTGAACTTCACCATAATTTGTCAAGACTTCACTGAGAATAGAGTATAGATGTACAAATCTGTTGGGTACTGGCACATAAGGGGTATAAGGGGATGGGGCTGTCGATAAGCTAGAAAAAGGAGCACTGCAAAAGGAAATAACACTACCAATTCCACTTGGAAAAGGAGAAGGAAAGGAAGTGATTAAGAAGAAAGGGACGGAGATATGGCAGAAAAGGTGGGAGGAAGACCGGAAAGGAAGGGAGTATCACAAAATACAAAAGAACTATAAAGAAAGGAACAGAAGGGAGGAAATCATCTTAACAAGACTCAGGTTGGATCATGCAGGATTAAATGGCGTGCTGTTTGTTCTGGGGAAAATGAACAGTGACAAGTGTGAGAACCGTAGAATTAGAGAAAAGGCTGAGCCTATCAGAGTGCATTGTAGCAGACACAAAGTCGAAAGAGAAAGATTGCAGAGTAAAGTCAGAGAGGCGGGACGGGAATGGAGTTTGATGGGGATACTGGGACCAGAAGGAGAGGGAGAGGGGGAAAGAATCACTGGGAAGGCACTACTTACTTTCTTAAGTGACACAAGGTTCGTGTGAAGAATATAAGAAATAGGGCAAGATGATATGATACACACTGTTGTACAGTAGATGCTGGTATGCACCTTAAGCTGCCAGTAAACGGAGAGAAGAGGAAGAAGTGCAGCGGGGTCGAATTGTACACATGGTGCTACAAGATGATAGCAAAAGAGAGAAATATCCAATTCAGATTCCTCAGCAGTGGGATTACAACAAAAATGCCCCAAACAGAGTTGTACAGGATAAAGCTTGACATCAAATCAATATTGGAGAGACAACAAATGGAGAGACCTGAAAACCTGCCATCAGTTCAAGAGTGACGAGGAGCTGCCATTCTTTCTGTTGTATTAGTAAGCAAAATGAAAGCATGTAAGCTTACAGTTGTCCTGATCCCAGCTTCACAATGGAGAAGCCCTCCTTTCTTCCATTTTACAAACCTGCAGATGAAAAAAATAATAATAAAGGGAAAAAAAAAACGCTGTGCCGCACATAAGCAAAATCAGTTACGGATTTGGGCTTTAAGTTAAATCTGGTCATGTGCTGTCAGTGAAACACAGCAGCAGATATCCCCAAAACAACCTGAGTGCTCGGTGGCACCTTGTGACTATTGCTGCATTTGAGCGGACCTTGTCAATCTGTAAAGTCATAACCGTAGTTTTTAATCAGGAGCTAAGATATCATCAGTTTTTTGACCACTTTCCAGTTGGTGAGCGGGCAGTGGTGGCCAACTCACTGCCCCTCTGCTCCTGACTTCCAGCTTTCCTCTTGCCATCCCCAAATCCAGCAAGAGGTTCTGTGTCCTCCCTCTTCCTACGAGCTGCCTGTTTTTTTTTTGCTAGTTGCGTCCAGGTCCAGAGCTGATAACAACCACCACCATGATGATTTGGCTTGGAGGCCTCTGCAGCTCCACAGGGAACATCCATGCCTGCTAACCCTTGTCCTTACACTCCTGTGCCTCCTGTAAGGCCTTCCTCTTGTGGGCCTCCTCACACACGTTCTCTCAAGGTACTGACAGCTGATTTTCCCGTCTACGGTTGACCACAGTACAATGCTTCCCATGTCAACCCTCATCTCACATCTTTCGTAACCCAGCGGTTTGTGGCAGAATCGGTTTTGGCCTATTGGTTATGGACAGCCTGGCGCACTCTTTGATGAAGGTGATGACCGTCCTCAGGTTTGTTCCAGCTGGCCTCTTATTCCACTTCTCTCGCTCTAGTGTGCTGGCAAGGGTCAGCAGCACCAAGTTTTTCAAAGCCATTTACGATTGCCCCATCGACTGCCGCTGTAGCCGAGCAGGAACCTGCAGCGCATCGACATGAGGATCAATACTGAAGCGCCCGGAGAAATGACTCTGTCTGCGGCCGAGAATGATGTCAGATAATCTGTAAATAGGGCCTAGGTTTCAAAATAGCGAACTTGTCCTTTAAAGTGGTGAAAGCCAAATGTTAACGTCAGCCTGTGTGAAGGATAATGATGGGGGCGAAAGAGCAGCTGACAAGCAGGTGGCTGAAATTACTTCAGGCCTCCTTCTCATGGCTTGCTGCCTACAGCGAAACCTGCGCTGGCTCTCCGGACACATCGGGACCCGTCACTGCAGCCACCTGACTGCTGCAGCTGGGAGGTCCGCACACAGACTCGACGCAGAAGTCATCTGTCAGCTCGGCAAGCACAGGACAGAGCTGCCAGGCAGGTGTGTGTGTGTGTGTGTGTGAGTGTGTGTGACACAGAGAGAGAGAGACAGAGAGAGAGCTTGGGGTCTTTTCTGAGGGAAATGAAAGTGCCAACAGGAAGACCAGCTTTGAAGCAGGACTGATTCGACGCTGTTTCACTAAACGAGGAAGCGATGGGAGGACTCTTTTGCTCTCACTTAATACCAGAGAGTTACAGTATTACTTCCAGACCTCAACATACATCTCACACGTTTCCCTTTCCAAAGTCCTTGGCCAGCCCAAATTGTAACTCAAACCAGTGGAAATTCTAATCTCAGATCAAAAACAAAACAAAAGCGTTCACACAGCTGCTATTGTTACACACAAATAATAGCAGTCTGTAATGGAGTATGGTAAATCCATGGTCCATGCCAACAAAATCTTGGCAAACAGTTCTCTAGCTATTAACATAAAGTAGCATAACAAAACGACCCACTCTATTCCAGCAGGTAAATGACCCCCCCAAATAAAAAAAGAGGTGAGAAAAGTAAAACAAAAAAAATGACATCTTTTAACCTTGTCGATGGTAACCATTAAGATCAAACATTGTGATGCTGTTGCTTTGAACCCGGCGGTATCCTGATCAAAGTTTTTCATCTTCGTGAGCGCATCTGAGGTGGAACAAGACATAAAAATCTATTACCGATTCCAAATCTGCCAACACGTCAAGCTGTGTCTGCGATTTTTCCCTCTCAACCTTGACCAGTGCAGTATGGAAAGCTGGCGGTGTTAGCAGCAGCACACGTTTTTCCTGCGGGTAGCGGAGCGAGGGAGATTCTCCTTATAACATGTTGGCTGGGAAACAAGCTCCCTGACAGATGTGCATGCAGGAGATATGGGAGACGGTGAGTTGAGGTGTAAGTGAGCGCATAAATCTCAGCTGAACAAGGAGTCACACAGGGGTCTGTCCTTTTGATACAGTCTTTAATTATCTATTAATCAACCCTGCTGGTCCCATTGGTGGAGTCTGGAAATATGTCCTGCCGAATTACAGGAAATGTGTATAGAATGATGCACAAGACGTCTAGATATTTTCTATTTGATGTAATGGTGCAGCCACAAAACAGTGACATCTAGGCTTTCGGTGTTTCACTCAATATAAGCGTGATGTAGCTTCAGTGAAGCGCTGCAATATGCGTCATTGTCGCGCAATGTGGAAAATAATGTCTTTTTCTAACTTTGAAGCTGCTTAAGAGAAAATCTAAAGGAAAATGGGAGTTCAGAGGGTAAATGAGTACATATGTGTCGGCTTTAAGTGCTGAGTATGGTTTTCCCTTTTGAATTTGATCAACTTTATTAAGTGTTAATGAAACAATACTGGTCAGCCATACCTTATTGCATACTCAGGTTTTATGTATCGACTGTTTTGCGAATTATCAGATAAATGAAAATAGTTTTTCGATAACCTGAATATTTCATTCAGTCTGAGAGATCGCCCTCGGCTGACTTCATATTTCACCCATAATGAGATCCATGGCAAAGTCATTGGGCGTCCATGTGGAACAAGAGAGACAGTAGCCTATATTTTTGCAGAATCCATCAGGATCCATCTTTCTGGTCTGTTATATTTCATTGTCTGTCTAAACACAGTGCGCTGGCCTGCACATGGAAAACTAGGGGCAGAGACCAGCATGGAAAAAATGACTGGATCACAACATAACAGAAGGTATTTTGAAAGAGGGAGAGAAAAAAAAAAAAAGACTTTAAGGTCAACAGTTGCTCCGAATGCCGCAATGGTAAATTTTTCACCTCCTGTCCAGGGAGTAAAAAAATAAAAATGATTACACAAAAAAAGATTGATTTCTTACTAAAGCCTCAATGGGGTTTTTTCAAAGCACCAGGAGAGCTTTTTAGGAGGCGAAGGCCCCCTGGCTCATTTCCCTCTCTCCTCATGACTCACCTGCTGATCGGCCCTCGTGAGCTCTGTTTGAAATGATGACCAGACCACAGAGGGAAGTGAACAAACTGAGGATCTGACTCTGGACGGACAGGAATGGAGTCTAGACTGCAGCTCTGTAATGAGAACCAGCTTTTGATAGCCGATTAGTTCAAAAACCATTGAAAACTGCACAAAGCGCTGGTCGTCCCGGCAGAAGGAAAGAGAAAGGCATGCAAGGTGGATCAGGTCTGCATGACATTAAGGGACGAGAAGTCCCTTGCCCGGGGAGGTCAAAGGTCAGGATCGGTTATGTAACAGATCAAAATGTAGATATACAGAGGGCGTGGCAGGTTTAAGATCTGTGTTTGTGTGCATGTGTGTGTGTGTGTGTATATCTCCATGTGCGTGAGGGAGATTCTCCCTGCCAGGGGATTTTCCATAGTCATTGCCGTATTCAGAAACAGATGCAATATTGGCAGTCGGAGCAGGAGGCTGGGGTAGACAGCCTTAGAAAAATAAGCCCTCAAAGCATTCCTCCCTCTGTCCCAGCTAATTTCACACTCACCCACTTTCTCACTGCCATTCCTTCCTTTAACACAGCCTCCTTGCCTGCATTAATCCCTCTTGTTCATGTCAATCTCATCTCACTGTTTTACTCACTCATTGATCCCTCTCTATCCCTGCCTTTTATTCATTTTCTTCAATATTTTTTGAACCTGATGAACTTTCACGGGTCTCTCTAGGACTGATCTTCTATTCCTACATTGTTACTTGTTTTACAACAGGTAACATGTTTTGGGGAGAAAGGTTTTTCTTGCATTATTAATTTCATGCATGCCAACATTTTCCGTATTTTTTCCTAGACTCAAAGGGAACCGAGTTAGATATGAGTGAACGCTTTTATCTTCTCTTTTACCTCCTCATTTACCTTCTCAAAACCCCATCATAACATTTAGGTCAAATGGTCATCATTAGAAGAACAAATATAGAAGGATATAGGAACTGCAGCCAAGTCCAGGTGGGAGCAATCAGCCTGATTGATAAAACACACCTCCGAAAGGGTCGCTTATCTCAAAAAACTAAGCAGCAACAATATAAGAATGCAAAAGTGCAGTACACTTCCTATACCATCCAAGTCAATCCGATACTTGATGCAGTGCGACACATGAGGAGGTGATATGATACCATACTATACAATATACTACACAATGTGATGTAATGCGATATGATACAATATGATAAAATACAATATCATACAATGCATATGCAATGTTACAATATAAAAAAATTTAACATAATTTAGCACAACACATGACAATGCAATACAAAATTCAGCAAAACACAGTGTAACACAACATAACACAACACAATAAAAAGAGGCGGAGGCAGAGTTATTATAGTTTTGTATTTGTCATAACTTTATTTTTATCTTGTTTTCAATTCAGTTTAGTTTCAGATAGTTTCCAGAGTGGGTTTGTCTGTTTCTGTTTAATTTTTTAAATTGTTTAGTTTTTGTTTAGTTTGTATTAGTTTCGGTATTAGTTTCTGTGTTTTTATTATAAAATGGAGGGGTTTGTCAGGGGAAAGATTTAATTAGAATATGTATTACAATACAAACACAACACTTTGTGAAGGCAGGCGACTCCCAGTCATGTAGAAATCCCAGTCTCTATAATCATCAGCACCAGCGCTTCCTCATGCTCGCTGTGCTGACACATTTCACCAAACTGACAAAGATTAAAATTAGACATTTTCTGTCTATTTTTTTTTTTCAGTTAGATTTTTAAGTCCACATTTAGTTAAGATTCTATAGTCCGGTTTTTTCAAACCTAGTTTTACTGTTTAGTTTAGTTTTAGTTAACTATAATAACCTTGGTCCAGTGAGAGCAGTGAAATGTACAGATCCATAATGTCCACAGGGTCCGTGGTGTAAATCAGTGCCTTCATACATCTGCAGTGAAAAAGAAGAGACGAGTGGAAATTTATGTTTCAATAACCTGTGTGTATCCCTCCCCCTCCTCTGTCCATGTGAGGTGGCCCAGCAGCAGTATAACTGTATAAGGCAGCATGTGGATGACCTCATCCTTACACACACACACACACACACACACACACACACACACACGGTCGTGTTTCCATCACATCAGAGGACATTACATTGACTTAAATTAATTTCCTGGAGACTTACCTTAACCTTAACCCTAACCACTACTTGCCTAACCCTAACCCTAAGCCTAACCTTAACTTAACCCTAAAGTTAGCTTACCTTTAAATCAAGTCTTCACCATAAAATAAATAATTTTCACTAAGGGGGGCTTGCTTTTTGTCCCCATAAGGGAGGCGAGTCCCCACAACATAACTGTGTAAACAGATTTATGTCCCCATAACATTAATAATACCTGGTACACACACACACACACACACACACACAAACACACAAAAATTACTGTCTCATAAACAGTAAATTTTTAAGGGGGCTCCTTATAAATACCCCTGTAATAGAGATGTCCTGACTATGGAAGGAGTGTTTATATCCAGCATTACATCAGCTTGTTAACGCCTAATTAGCAGCATAAAACAGGCCTAATTATGGTCAGATCTTCACCTCAGACTGTTGAAATACGACCACATGTATGTGTGTGTGTGCATTAAGGATGGAAATGATTAAACAAGTAATCCTCTAATTGCTGAACGACCTTAGTTGGCCATTAGTCGACAGTAGAAATATTAGTTGGAAAACTAAATTTAACCCACATACAGTTGCCAGAGCAAAACACTGAATTTCCATGGCTCAGCACTATAAATAAAAATAGGCAACTGATTTTATATTTATTAAAGTTACTGGGGGGAAAAAAATTAAGTCATCCATCATCTGGGCTCTGCAGAGTTTGCATGTTTTTGGCATATACAGTTAGAGCTGCCATTTAAGTGTATATGGGAAAATAATTTGGTGAGTGTCTGGTTTAAGTCCAGTCACTTGGTCGACTAGTTTGCTTCCCTAACCTTCACACAAATATACATAGGCTCCCTGTCATATGTGAAAGGTCACTGTAAAGTCGCACCCACAGTGTCCATAAACTTCTTACATTGTGCTCCTTTTGTCCCTCCCTCCTTCCCTCGTGCTTCCGTTTGTTGGCCGTCGTCGTGCCTCAGCCAGCCAGCCGGCCAGCCAGCCAGCCAGCCCAGGCAGCTCCTGATGTGATGTGACTTTTCCATCCCGGGCTGTGGGAGTCAGCCAATCAGCCTGAGCAGAGCTGGAGCTGCTCTTTCACAACATCTCTTGGCTCCAGACTCGAGGATGTTTTTTAATGCCGGTTGATTAATAAGACATTAAGTAAAATATTGCCTTGGAAGTCGCCTCGGGAAACTGCATCCTAAATTTTCCATGTATGACCTCCCCTTGGTATGAGATGGCTTTTCAAGATGAGATGTTTTTTGTCCAGATTTAGTGGTGCGATACAACTGCCAAGAAGGGAGGAGAGCAATGCATATTTTCAATCCCCAGTTTGAGATTCACAATGCACTGGAAGCCTATGATGTCTGGATAAACTTCCGTTCGCCTCGTCGTCGGTCGTGTTTGTGTGTGCACGTGCATTGTTTGCATGCGCGTGTGTCGGCATTGTTTGCGTGTGAGTCCAATGGCAAATGGGCACCAAATGCACACACGCGCACGAGAATATTTGTGTTTTTGTTTATGCCACATCTGTCCGTCTGTCTTTCCCTGTATGAATAAATCTTGTCTGCGGAGTGCATTCCATTGGCAAATTTGAATGATAAGAAACAATTCCCGTCATGAGTGCAAGCCCAAGAGTGATGTCCCTATGCAAAAACAACCACCCATTCCTCCAGATGGTTTCTTTGTTTCGCTGTTTTCTCTGTCTGTCTGGGTTTCTCAGCCATTGGGAGTACAGTTGAACATAATCAGACATGGTATCGACATTATATGATGCAAAAGAGAGACGGAGGATTAGCGGCTATGAGAGACACAGATGGAAAAGGAAGAGAGTGACAGAGAAAAGAGAGAAAGCTCTAGCCTTGACTTTAACATGCCCAAAGGCAAGGGTGGGTCGGCCTGGGTCAAATGGCATTCGCAAGCCATCCTTGGCATTTGTTTTAAGTTGTGTGGAGTACCAGATGAGTGGGTTTTGACATGCGGTATAATACAACTGCAACGAGTAAATCAATTTATTATGTCTTCATGCTATTAACACCATTTGATTTGTCCAATCCAACCCATCTGGCAAATGCGTGCAGGTTAAAACAAATGCTAATAATTATTGCAACAACTGCCTGACCCATGTCTGGTCAAGGTTGATTGATTTTGAGAGATCACAGCAGCAGAGAAGTACTATTCCACTGCCCAGAGGCGTATGGGAGAAAATTCCAACAGAATAACGCAAATATTCTGCCGTCATCTAACACATGGTGGCAAAGACAAATAAGTCAGCCTGTCAAGCTGTGCTGTTCTCTAGTTTACAAATGAGCTGGACGGGAGAGTGCATCCGTGTGCGTGTGAGAGAGACAGAAATAAGAAAAATAAAGGGGAACTGCTACATTTTCCATACGTTGGTCCCAGGCAGGTCATGAAATGTGTCTCTACATTATGTTATGCAACACCTTGTCACCCAAATAGCCATTGCTCAATATTTTTCAATTAAATAAAAGAAACTTATTGCTCAATGGGGAGCATGATAAGTAAAAGGAGACACAGACAAGCAATATTAAAGGTTAAAAGAACAGCTGGAGAATAACCTCTTTCCTATTGGAGACAGGGAGGACATATATATGTTATATATATATATATATATATATATAAAAGGACAGATATTGCCCTCAGATATTGGTAAACTGACCTAACCCTGTCTACCATAGCATGATATTGCATTTGATATCCTACTACAATACCATTTCCAATATTGTTTGAGTTTTCCATCAGTTCAACAGTGGATAAAAGTCTTTGGTTCAAACAGGAGGAAATAAAAAAAGAAAGCTTCCCGAGATTCTCCAGCCGTCCTCCAAACACCTGAGCTGTTGGCTCCGTCAGAGTCAAACACAGCAAAGGAGGAGGGCAAAATCCCCTGATGAGCATGCCTCTGCTCTCTATTCATCTGAGAGAGAGGAAAAGCAAACACTTGCCGGGATGATTTCAACAGGGATCTCAAAGATCTTTCCGGGTTACAAAAGCAGGGAGTTGTCAGCCAGACAGGTGAGCATTAGGGGCAACAACAACTTTGAATTAAGTGCAGCGGTGACTGATAGGCTCCTGGATTGATTCCCCAGGCCAGCTAGGAAAATGTGGGCTGGGAAAATAAATGACTAATGCTTCTTCTTTTCTTGTCAGCTACCATAAATTTGAAAGGCCTTAGAAAGGCGCCGCTTCCTCAGGAGCCTCTGTGAAGCTCCTTGGTGCCCTGCGGTAGAGGACAGTAGCGCTGGTCTCAAACACAAGGTGCTTCCTGTTCCAGTGGCATTTATGACGGCGTACTAGGGCCACTGCAGGGAGAAAAAAAACTCCTCTGAATATTACTCCTCCTTCCCCAAGATTAATTGAGATTAAAGTCATAAAAAGTCGCGGAAAAACGAGAAAAATGAAGTCGAGAAAAAAATCGGTCATTCTGAGATTATTAAGTCACAATTTTGCAATAAAAAACTCAAAAATTTTTGAGGAAAACACTTGAAAATTCTGAGATTATAAAGACACAAATTTATAGGACAAAAACCTTAGTAACAAGGACATACTTGTGACTTTAACCAAGAATCATAATGTTATCACAAGCATCTGGACTTTGAAGAGACATTGCCGTGACTGGGGCCGATTGAGAAGAAAACAATAATGTGATTCCGGGCTAAAATCACCAGGATTTCCTTGTTACCAAATCCCATTGCAAAGCGTTTGATGAGGTCATCGACTGCAGGCGTGATACACGGCAGGCGGCAGCGTCTGCAGCGTGCGGCTGATCTGGCGTTGCAAAGTCAAGCCATGTGGTTCCTTTATAAAAGTATAAGAAAGATAAGAAGCTTTTTTTTTTTTGTAAATTTGTGACTTTATAATCACATAACTTTTGAGTTTATGTTTTTTTTCATAAATTTATGATTTTTTTCTTGTAAATTTATGCCTTTGATCTTGGGAGTTTTTTTTCTCAGAATAATACCGCTGCTGCCCTGGCTCCATCATTTTTTTTCACCCTGCAGTGGCCGTAGTATGTAGTCGTAGTGGTCATTCAGGCAACCCAGCTTCATAATGCTTTGTAACGGTAGAAGGTCCACTGAATTCAGTTTCATTTCAAATATCTGAAAAAGGAAGGACAATAGTCTAATAAACAGAATTTACATATTTTGTATGTCATTCTCATTGATCCCACTGGTTGTTGCATGCAGTTTTGAAATGTTTTGCAGTTTGCATAATGACTTAGTGTCATTTTAGTTTCACTTGAAAACCACTGAAATTAGGCTATTACTGATTGGATACAGGTTGTAGGGCAATGTCAATATTTATGGTTAGCTAGTGAGTTGATATCTAGTTAAATTCATGTAACCTTTTGGAAAAAATAGGTTTCTACTAAGGAACATTCCTTACACTAATGTGATGGTACATTTTCTTGATGACACAGGCCCATACTTATAGGCTACTGCATATATACCAGTTATGAATATGTGTAAAGTAAATGAGTGTGTAATTTAGAGTAGCATACGTTGTAATAAGTTAAGCTCTAAGTTCATTTAAGAGTCTGGCTGGTACATCTGTGCTTGCCTCTGTAGCTACTATGGAAACCAAAGGCTATAAGTGTTTTGGAAAGTCACGTCCAAGTCATCTCAAAGCAGTGTAAATGTTCTACTAGCTTTGCTGATTACCATGAAATAACATCTTTGAACTTCGCAGTGAGGGGCCGCCATGTTGGAAAGTTAAGTTGGAGAAAAATGGCTTCCAAAACAATAAACTTGTCAAAGGTAGAACCCCATGCCAGCTCTGTGTTTTGGTTATCAAGAAAAACAGCTTCTGGCCTTAGCTCCCATTGGCACGGACTTTTCCAATGACGTATTTGTATCTGCTGCAGAGGTGGAGGATAATAATGAAGTAATAGAACATTTGAGTAGTTTTTGGCATATGTCAAGGGCAGTGGAGGTGGTTTAATAAGATTTAATCCAAAGGTTTGCAACGATGACAAACGTCTGAAACGCTGTCGGAACAGGTCAGTAGCACATGGGTGGGGTTTCTGATATCACCAGTTGAGGTGTCAGGGAAGAGCCTCTCAGTTTGGTAGCGTTCCATGTGCAAACCCCGGCAATCCAGTGGGGTTTACACACGTAGTCTAGAATGGAAACTATTTGTAATCTTATTTGACCCAGGGTCTAGTGTCTTAGCAGTATGTTAGGCCCTGCTGGCTATACTGCATTTTGTATCACGTGTCTGGCTGATGAGACCAAGCAAAATTCTCATAAATTCTCATTATGAATGGTTTCTGTCAAAACCATCACACTGCAAAGATGCAGCCAAGAAGCAGCTGTTACTTGAAAGCTGCGCAAAATGCAAGTAATTGGGAATCTGAGGAGGATTTATGTGCAAAATGTACTGATTCCCAGCGCCATTATTGGCTATACTGTCCTTTTGTCAAAGGGAAATGTTTGAATATCTGTACATGGATTTCTTCATCTCTTTTCCCTCTGATTTTCCTTCCCTCACACCCCAGCCTCTATCCTGTTTCCCTTTGCTCTCTTTCTTTTGATCACGCTCCGCCTCGATCCTGACGACCAGAGAGTGAGCCTTGCTTGCCTTATTAGTGCAACAAGCCTCTCAGGATGTGTCAGCTTACACCATTGATTTATATCAGTCATTACAGGGCTGTAAAGCTCTCATCATCTGCTCAAAGAAAAAGAGAGAATGCGAGGAGGAGGAGGAGGGAGAGGATGTGAGGGATAAGAGACAGAAAGAGATCCTGTGGGTAAAAGGCATCATTCTTCTATAGCTGTTTGATAGAACTGAGTTTGGGTTCACAAAAAAAGCAACCTTCAAAGAAACTCCTCTGTCCTGGCAGCCAAGAGGTTTGGTGCCTCATTAATCGATCACAGTGTCTAAAATGGACTTCATTAGTGGTTTAACAGAGGTTTTAAAGACACCATAACTCAGTCAAGGACATTCACTGCCTCTTTATCAGAACTAAAAGACAGTCTGTGTGAGATAGGATGACATAGCTGCTCAGCTAGCTGCCCAACTAAACCCATGGAAGCTATTATCCATAATCCTGAGCCCTATCTATGTGGTTTATGAGCCAGTAAAAGACATTATTACCTTGGAGTCATTGGCTTTGGGAGGGTTTGCTCATTGTAACATAAAATTGATATACAAGTGTACTGTAAGTGCGACGTCGGTGCAGATTTTAAAGCTCCTCGGAGTGTATGTGTGCTTATATTTATACACATTTAATTGTGTGTATATACAGTATGTGCGTAAGTACATATGCGCCTCTGTGTGTGTATATAGTGACTGCTGGGAGAGGTTAAATGCACCTCAGACCTCACATGCAGTGACAGAGGAAGGTCAGCAGCGATCAATGTCAACATTCAAGTTGGTAAGAAAATACTTGCGTCTCCCCCTAGTGCATGACGTATAAAATCTTCGCTATTTTTCCAGGTTTGTTTCCACCTCAAAAAGTAATTGTATCCAGCCATGTCAGTAAATGAATTTAGTTGCTGACAGAATTGGGATGCAGGACGGCATTTTCTGCGGCCTGACCTAATTACCTGGAAATTGGTTTCCCCTAAAAAATATTCCGGCAGGAGTTTTCTTATTTTACTACCTGGAACTGTGGTATGCTGTTTGTGTGTGTGTGTGTGTGTGTGTGTGTGTGTGTGCCTAAAATATAAAAACAGTTATTTCCGAACAAAGAAGGGGAAAAAGAGCTGAGTTTAAAGACTTCCAAAATACTACTAACAGTTGAGTAAGACTTTTGTCAACCTAAAAAGGAGGATAATCTCTGTTTCACAATTAAATGGGTGGTTTACCTTCACCGTTCCTTTCACTGACCATTATTTTGCACCCAAACCCCAAACATTTTTGAGCTGATCGCCCCCTGTAGATAGACATTATAGCACTGATATTCGATAGGATTTTTCCCCAAGAAATCCAATATGAGTGTTGCTGGTTACATTTAGAGTTTATGTTGCTCAGTGGAGACAGTAGACCTTGCACTGACCGAGTGAAATTGCATTATTTGTCATTTTGCTGGGGAGCCCCTGGCAGCCCTCCAGGACCCCCACTGTTCTGCATACCCCACTTTGGGAACCATTGCGTTAACGAAAACAGCTTTCTCAGGGGTGCATTGATGTGCAGTCGGCTAAGTCCAGCTGTCCACTCTGATAGATTTACCACCATTACCTCCTACGCTTTCCTATGTTGCCTGAGTGCAGCACACAAACAATCATTTATATTAAAGAACCATACCAGTCCTTGTTGGACCTCTCGTCAACCGTTATATTTGTGTCTGTCTGTCACAAACATCAGGATTTGCTACTTTAAACTTCCTATTCATAGGTAATTCTGTTTGGGGGTTATTTGGCTGGTATGTGTATTTACTACAATTCCGGTTTTAGTCTGTTTTGTCACGCCGTTATGTTGAATACTCAGTCGTGATGTGTCAGTCAAGACATGTGGTCTGTCTTTTCTGAATTGGAAAACCTTGTCAAGCAGTGGCTCCATCACTGCTCCGTTCCAAGGCTTCATGAAACTTCACTGGAGTTGGTAAGCAAATATTAGCAAGCTACATGCACAGAACGTGGAACACTTTATCACTTCATTTTAAGTGATAATAATAGAGTAAAAGGGTAATTTAACACACATTCATCATATATTCATAAAATGGAATTACCGATGTGTAGCTACTTCTAAATCAAAAACGCCCTGCACTGCCCCTAGGGGTTGAAACTTTCAAGCATGTTGCACTTTTGGCAGCAGGTATTTTTAGCAGCTGTCAGTGGCAAAGGATCTGTGGCTTCATCAGTGATTCGATGCAACATGCTTCATTTTATTTTTTTATTTTCATTTTTTAAGAAATTTGATGCTGGTATTGAGTCACTCTTTAAGTTTCATGGTGGGGCTCCCCGGTGGCTCAGCTGGTAGAGCACGTACCACACATCAAGGCAGAGTCCTTGCTGCAGAGGCCTGGGTTTGAATCCTCCAGCCCTGGGCCCTTTGCTGCATGTCATCCTCTCCCTCTGCCCTATTATTCCTGTCTCCCTCACTATCAATTGAACAAAAAATCAACACAAATGGGAGTAAACAAGGAGGAGTTAGCCATAACTTCTGAGCTACCAAAGTATATTCTGTGCACACTTGCAACCAGTAATTGTGGACCAAAGTGATATGATCATGACCGCTGAATAGAAGTCAAAATAGGATGGCGCTAAAACGTTAAGGACTAACCCTGAATTAAACTGGGCACAGTGACCAATGCAGAATCCAGGCTTGTTTCTGTTTGGCAAAACTGCAAAGCCACCACCACACATAACATTTCTCTCAAATTGCTGAATATCAACCTAAACCTAACCTTTATGCTTAACTTAACCCCAGTATAACAACAATCTTCACTGATTTTTAAATATAATAGTGATTTTTAACTTTGTGAACTGGCCAGAGGGTAAAAACTGCCTTTCCATGTGGCTCCCTTTACCCCTTTACCCCTTCCTCTCATTTCCCCCAGCAGGGCTGTATTGGGTTTATGCGTGACCCATTAGTGTGCCAAGCGGATGATATAATTGCCAGGCTCAGCTGGGTCTCAGAATGAGTTCATAACTCACTTTCAGAATGAGCTCAGAGAGGCGAACGGCGAGAGACCCAACTCCCATCCAAACCCCAGTAAAAGAACAGTGAGCTGAGAGCAAAACAACTGAGTCTCTGTCACCGCAGTGCGCCTGTTATGTCATCTTGGAGTTCGGTAAATATTATGTCTCTGAGAAGCTGAGAATTCCCAGATCTTTTAAATCCCCAAGACTTTCTCCTGAAAAGCTACTCTGGGGGTGGGGACTTGGGGGGTATTTTCCCTCTGCGTAGTTAATGGCTCCTGTTTGTGCAGTCCGGTCCGGCCATTCCAACAAATATTACCACGGATACAAGACATCCCCCTGGATCCTGTGCTTATCCTCCATTCAGCCTCTGTTGGCCATCCAATATACATAACTGTCCTTACATAACCTTATGGCACCGAGAAGTATTGTACACTTTATTCGCAACTTCCGTAACCATCACATATTTGCTTATCAAGTCAGCTGTTACAAACCAGTGGAGGGCTCTCAGTGGGAAAGTGACTTTTTTCAGAGAAAAATAAATACTTTAATGATATCCAGGAATTGAATTCCTTGGTGGAAAATAATTGCTGTGTGTTCCTGCCTGACATTGAAAAGGGGGGAAAAAGCACATACAGTACAAAAAGTATGAAACCCTCTGGACACCTGTCTGTGATCTGCCTCAGCAAATAGCTTTGACATTGTACAGACACGTCTCTCAACACACATTTATAATGTACTCACATATTGGAATTCATGAATATATTAAGAACAGAATTACTGAGAAAGGCCAGCAGCCGTGGATGATTACCTGAGGAGACTTTGTGAAGAATGGAAAACTGTTCCCCCCTGATGCTGTGTTTGTTCAGAAAAGCCGCTCTTCGCTTGCATGGCTTTGTATTTTATTAGCTGAACTGATTTACCATCGTGATATGTTTTGCAAAGCTAGGCCATAAACAACTGGATTATATGGGCTACTTTGGACAGTCTGATATACTTTCAGAAACTAGACTAATTGCCTTGGCTTTTGCAAAAACATGAGACAAAATCCTAACCCTGTGAAGGAAACAGAGGAGATCAAAAACAAATAACTGTAAATACAGACATTTCTGGAATTTATGCGTTTTTTAAAGGTAAAATCCATACTAAAGTATGTTAGCACTGTTAAACAGCTTTTGGTGACGTACTGTGTATTTATGGGTCCACTTTGTTAGTTGAGTTTATATATTTATTTATTTATTTTTTTTATTTCTGCCTCGAACTGGCCATACACTATGATGTCATGTTGAGGTATTTCCATTGCAGCTGTAATAACGTTTGGCAGCAGAAAAGTTTACAATCAAAAACATCAGTGGTAAATGTCAGATTTTAATGTCAGTCCCCAGTATCAAAGAACAAAGGCTTCTTTCTAGATTTAGTATTTTGCATCAGCGTTCAACAGTCATACAGACAGAAATCCATTACATAAGAGGCTGCGATACCCCTGCAAAGATGGACGCTGTGGCTGCATTGCACTGTGGTCTATTTTCAGACTGGCTGGTAGGGTTTGGGCAAGGGTTAGCCAATCAGAAATCCCGGGTGAATGTTCTCACTTTAAGGATTTTGGGCAAGCGATTAAAAGATCGGCTCTCACTTATGTCTCAGTTCCCATTGTTCATACCAAAGAGCAGTTCAAAAGAATCGGATCGTTTGTGAATGTAGCATCGGTATTAAATATTGACGTTAGGATATTAAAGGATATGAAACTGCAGTAAATTGTGGTTTTAGTAAGCTCTGCTTTGAAGGCTTGCTGCTGCATAAGCAGTAGAGTTTAGTCAGAGAGTGTTTACCCCACAAATGTTAGTCCAGTCAGTTGACTTTCGTGACTGAAGTTGCATTGTTCGCATGATTTTATCACAACATAACTTTTGAAATACTCCACAGATTGACAATGTATTGGAGGATGGATTCAGATATTCCACGTTAAGGCTGAGCCAAATCTGAACCTGACATCACTGAAGCACTTTTTCTATCACATAGTTCATCTAAATATTTCTGTACACAAGTCCAGAAATAAAGCATACATTATCTTACACTACCAGTGTTGTCATGTATATTATCAGTGCTGTCAGTGTTTTCACATTAAGTGACTGTTTACTTGTAAAATTGTTCATTCTGAATATATTTGTCTCACCTTCTTTTTTCTCTCCCTCTCCCTCTCCCTCTCTTTCTCTCTCAATGTATTTGTCTCTCTTCAAGCCACAATTGATTTTTCTGCCGATGATTTAAGCCCTCCAGAATGAAGTCTAACTTTTTCCAGCCCAAATAGTGTGTGACCCACTTTGAAGAAAAAAGAAACAAAAAAGCAGCATTTGGAAAAAACAGTCAAAAGACCTGCATTCTTTTGCAGCCACTGCAATTTTTGTCACATGACTTTAATGTGCCTGTAATTTTAGTCAAATATATGGAAATTAGGCTTTTCTAAATAAATATAACTTAGCCAGTAGCAACTTGTGAGCATTTAGGAGTTAGTCTGAAAAGTAGCTGACTTTATAATGCAAGATCCACGTGTGGAAAGTCAGCTGGGCCTGGACTCAATCAAGCCAGCATGGCCTTTTGCCCTTCTTTTATATAAAGGATCTGCAGTTTGCACTGCGTACAGACGTAGACTTTCACTTCGGAGCATGAAAGCTATTACAGAGGATCTGACACACACTGGAAAATAGCTGACATATGATGTTTTAGTGCCGCTGATTCAATCATTATGGATGGATGTCATAGTGTTAACTTGGCTGTACAAAATGAGCTAAATTTCAACATCTTTGCACAAATTTAAAAGGCTGCGTTTGTGTTTGGGGGTGCCTACCTTTGGGTGTGTGTGTGTGTGTGTGTGTGTGTGTCTGTGTGTGTGTGCGCACACTGAGGGGGAAATTGTTGTTCAAGGCGGTCACCTAGCCATCCTTTTGTCTCAGTTATTGGCCACGCTTCCAGCCCAAAGCAGATGTAGTGAAGCATGATCCAGCTCTAAATCCAAAGTCTAATACCAAAGAACAGCAAACTAAATATGCTTTTATTAAAGTGAACAAAAAAACAACAACAACAATGCCAGCCATCATGCCGTTTGCCAAACCCCTATCTATTTCACTGCAAAGCGCTGTTTCCCCAAACAGTCAACAGCCAAGGCCACCCTGCCTGAGTGAGAGCAAACCCCTCCTCAAGCAAGTTTAGATGATCTAAATGTGGTTTAAATAGAATTTCATCAGTGCTGGTGTCACTGGAGAGTTACTTGATCTGTTTGTAAGACCTTCATTAGCACTATTTTCAGGTCAGTTTACATGTTTTGTGTTCACATGCCAGTGGGAAGTTATGATATACAGGATTTCTATGTCAGCTGCAAAACAGCGCTGAAGTCACGTACTATTTTGCTGGAAAGTCTAAACAGGAAGACAAATGACAAACTCTCTTCTCTACTGATTTGTTTATTTGAATTTAGAGTAAAATGTTCGGAAAATTTGTGGCTTGTGGAAAATGGGTCCAATTTACTTAAATGAGCACAGGACAAAAGAATGAGTCGTAATCTGCACTCAAGTCCTCATTCCTCCACTGGAGTGAATAGACTGCCGAGGTTGGTTGGGGTTACTTAGTAGTGCCAGATTGGGATTTGTACATATTGGCCTGAGGGAGGCACTAAAGGAAAGTTCATGGGGTCACCACAGTTGATGGGGTCCATCCCGTGGGGAGCATGAACATTTTTTCCAAATTTCATAGCAATCTGGCTGATAGATTTTGCGATAGAAACTTTGATATTTTGGCCTAAGGGTGCTTGTGGAAAGGTAACAGGGTCATCAAAACCAAGGGGAATCTCACTTTGGGGAGCATGAACGTGCTTATCAGATATGGAAATTTAGTATTTAAATTTAGTGATATCTCATGCAAATTTGACATTTTGGTCTGAGGGGGACACTATAGAAATGAGGTCACCAACATTGATAGATGTCATTACCTGGGAGGTTGAGGGTGGCGCTATAGGATGGGTCAAAGGTTCATCAAAATCAAGAGGAATCATCCTTTTGGGAGTATCAAGGCAATCCATTAATTACACTTCAGGATATCTTGTTTTCTGCCCTGGGATGGACTGATGACCTGTCCAGGGTGCTTCCCCGCCTGTGAGTGCTGGGATAGGCTCCAGGATCCCGCAACCCCAATCAGGGTAAACAGCTTGGAAAATGAATGAATGGCTTGATAAAGTTCATCCTCTGGGGAGCATGAATGTGCTCCTCAAATTTCATGGCAGTCCACTGGATATTTTTTGTGGTGTGGTCTCAGAGCAAAGTGTTAGAGTAAAGTGCAAAGTGAGAGGTCCAACATGACCCTCATAAGGCCCCACCTTCCAGCACTTTCTACAGTGCCACCAATTACAGCAATAGTGAATATTTGCTGTAAGCATTTACTATGTTTTCTTAGGGCCCATTCAGATTGTGGAGTGTCTTCTGTGTGAACTCTGTGATTCCCTTGCAAGGCTTGTATTTTTGCAACAACATTAAAGTGGGAGCAGAGCAGAGATGTGTGCTGGGCCCCGGGGCTTGAAGTGCAGAGTGGATCCACTCAACATAAACATTTTTTCAGCTTGATCCACACAAAGAAAAAAAAGCTGGCTTTCTTGCAGCCAGTGCTGCAGGTGGAATCCGCATCTATCCATGGGAAATTCTGGCATTTTTGCATAAAGCACTCCACAGCTCCGTGTCAACAAATTTCCCTGCAGTTGTTTTCACAGAATCGTTACATGAAATGTGTTGAAACAGGACTAAGCACAAGTTTCAATGGAGAGTTTTACTGTCATATGGTGAAAAGACTATGGAAAAGCTTGAATGAAGGGGTTTTTAGTGTCACATGCTGTTTTTAAGGTCTTTCCAAGACGAAATGCGCTGGGGAAGCTCCGGTGCAGAGTGGGCCTCTTGGATCACCGTCCTGCTTTCCTGCGTTCTGCTTTTTGTTGTCCCTTTGTATTGGTCATGGTGCGTCCATTTTTCTTCTTTCTGACAACACTCTTCATTCCTGACCAGGACACACACACACACACACACACACACATACACACACACACACACACACACACTCATGCAGGTCCAAGTAGAGTGGATCGATGACTTGATCCTCCCTAATATCTGTAGCAGATGTGGTCATCTTCTACACGTGTTTATGCAATGTTTGTCCTCTCTTCTCTTCTTGTCTCTTTTCTTCTCTTCTCCTCTCTTCTCCTCTCTTCCCTTTTCCCCCTTCCTCGCTCCTCTCATCTTTTTCTCTTATGCTGTCACAGGTACATAAACGAAACAACTATATCTTCTCAGTGTTATTTCAGCCATTCAGATCAGGAGCACAAGGGCAGGGTTCCCCCGTAGTGCTCAGACTAAATTATTCCTAGTCTGTCTTCGGGTCAAATGGCACTGAAACATGCTGCCAATGAAAATATTTTGGAGGAGAGGAAGGAGCACATCACTCACTGAAAACGAAAGCAGCAGAAGACTTCATACCTGGAAAATATGTTTGAAATCTTGACAGCAATCCACCAAAGTGTTGACAAATCAGTCTGTTATCAATCCAAAAACAACCATTATCTCTTCATCACTGCCCAGTGGAAAACATTACATGCCCTCTTGGAAATCTCTCTCCCTTTAATGCCTTTTAAATGAGAGTGCCATGGCACGCCGGAGCCAAACTCAATAAACCACACCAGATAAGGAAAGGCATGGTGGACTCTGATATTGTGCAGAGGTGGAGCGGATAATTAAATCAACTCTTGTTAATGTATTTGAATCTACTTACTCAGAAAAGTGAGGGGATGTTTTAAATTCTGCACTTGTACCCCTATATTAGTTTGTTTAAAAGCTCTACCTCTCCACTGTTTATTTTTGATTTAGTTTTGGATATTTAGGTCAATTATGACATTTATACCCATTTTAGTCTTGATAACAGCAGTATGAGAAAGCAAACCTTTGCCTGATACTTTAATGACACATTCAGTTCTTTAAACCAATTATACAAGAATTAGTAATGAGCACAAAGCAATATATTTTTTTCTTTTTTACTCTGATTTTGCCTTAAATTTCTCCTTTAGTAGCTTCAAAGTTAGAAATATATATATATATATATTTCCATATTTTAAGTTTTAATATTTTAATTTTAAGTAAAATTCAGTGGGTTTGAACAAATCTCGGTCGCACAGCAATTATAATCATGCAAGGAGTTGAAGAAGTGAGTACTTGTTAAATTATTTACTCTTTAAAATTAAGTTTTCTTGCTTTAATTTGAGTAAAACTGTTTGTATGACAGGCTCTAATGCCAGTAGGGCAGATAGAGACTTAAAATGTCCCACTGATGGATGGATGATACAATAAAAAAGTTGCACCTCTGGCAGATCTGAGGATCCTGTTGCATCCATGGAGGAATAAAGTGGTTACATAATTGTAATGATAGACTAATCTTGGCTGTGCAGGGGAGTTGTACAGTAAGCGTTATTAATGGTTAGCCTGGCTTATATTGGATGTCCTTGTTGTTTTTGTTCACTGGAGAACTCCCTGAGGCAAAACTGACACTTAAAAATGTTTTGAACCCACTTTATAAAAGCATTGGACAGGAGAGGATTTTGTCTACTTTTGCAGTTTAGCGAGAGAATGATCAGTTCCTGTTGGATTTAGCGCAAACCATAACAAAAATGAATCTCATTCTACGGAGGCGTGTAGTAGTTATTTTACACCAATGAGCCATTATCAATGAAATATTTTTCACCAGTATATACAGCACGTGGTTGTAGTGGTCCTGATCCACCTGTAACTTGGCTTTATTTCACTTCACAGAGTTATTATCCACACATGAAGAGCTGTATTTCTTCCTAAAAAAAAAAACCCACAGTGAATGAGAACATTTGGCTACAATCATGAAAATGAAAACATACGGTTCACGTAAGATTAAATCTGAATTGAACAATATTAAAACCAATAACTGCTAATAAATCCTAATGGCTCTAATTCTACCTATGAAGTGATAATCTGTCCTAGAAATCTGTTAGCCGCTCCAAGTCTAACATAGTAAAAGTGATGAGATCAAATTTGGATCAGCACTATATATGCTGTATGTTTACACACACACACAGTAACCTAACTTTTGGCCCTGTCTGTCTCATTGGCACACTTAATGCTGGTAAATTTATTTTCTTACTCTTTTTTTTTCTCTGACACTCATCTATTTTTCTCCACAATATGTTATTTTTGACATTTCATCTGATTTGAATAATTTCTGTTCCAACTGGCTTATCCAAAGCTTAACTTTTACTCAAATTTTCGGTTGATGAAGTAGATGCGGGTCACCTGTGGAAAGTTTTTGAAGAAAAGAATGTGGCAATGGGAGTACAGCATATGATTCATGTTTTAGGATTGCTGTGGTTTCCATAGCACCTTTATTCAATCTCCCACAGTTCCTGAGCAAATATTTTGTCTTTTATTCTTTGTCTGTATACATACAAATCTTACACAATAACTTTTGTTGGAATCAGGTAAATACCAAAAGGGAAAAAAAAACAAAACAAAAAAAACAGTATGAATGTTAAAAAAAAAAAAAAAAAAACACAAATAAACAAAAAGTAGCTGTCAAAAGCCATTAGATAACATTATGAAAAAAAAAAAAAAAAAATCTCCCGATCGAAAATGAACAGACCTATACACACCTTAAGTGCCCATTTGCATACAGTTTGCTTTTCAGTTTGTGCTTTGGTCCAATGTTGCCCCTTTGTGTGTGCATTTTGGTGAGATAAATAAGGCTGGGTGGGGATTTGTCTCTGCAGTAGCTGGGAATAATACAAGGACACTTTGTGACAAGAGTTAAACTAAGCAAGAGCACACATGCTTCTTTTTCCCTCATATACAGACTGCTTTATATAAAAAAGTGCATTGTAATGAAATACATTGAGTTATTAGTGTCGTGTAAAAGTACTATATTCTCTTCCTCTGAAGCTGTTGTAAGTTTGTAGTGGTGTCTTTTGTTGAGGCTGGAAAAAAGTCTGTTTCTAAGGGGCGGAGCCAGAGAGAGGGGGAGAGCCTGCAGCAGGATGCAGATGCGTTGCCCTCGGTAACAACCTCTCCTCGTCGCCGGTGTTACCACTTCCCGGGGATGGGCACCCCACACTCATACCAGCCCACGAAAGGATGGGCCGTACGCCGGCCGATGGTGCCAAATGTCACAGGCTCCTGTCTGTATGAGCGATAAAATCCTGCAACACAAAAACATGAGAAACACAGTTTACATCCATTCACAGAAATGCATGAATGCAATAAACTGTGAACGCTCCTAATAAACAATCTGCTACTGCTACTCCACTTATAAAGGGTTTATGAATGGTTTATTATTAATTTATTAATTAGGATACACCGATACGTCGATACAAGCTCACTATTTGGCAAGATGAAGTAAAGTATGCTAAGCAACTAGCAAGATCTGAGATTTAACAGAAAAGATGCAGTGCAGCAATAACTTGATCTTGCCAAATAGTAAGCCTGCATTGATGTATGAAAACTGTGTTATAACTTGTTTATAATTGTTTATTAATAATTTGCAACCTAATAATAAACAAGTCATAAAGGCTTTACAAAGGCAGCCCTATTGTAAAGTGGGAACAATATATTATTTATTCAAAAGATGAAAATTTGACAGTAAAATCGTATGGGATGATGTAAATATGTTGATGTGACTGAGATTGCAAATGGAGCATCTGTATTTGATTAATCTGTCTTAAAATGTAATCCCTCTGTTTTGAACAGACTTTATTGGCACCATCAACCAGAACAGGTGCAACCTGACAGGCTGATTGATACTTTCAATATTTATCTGAAGCAGAGTGCACAGTCTCAAGCCACAGAAATGTTTATTTATGAATTTTAACATACTCAGCCATCCACATGGGTATGATGATATATCAGTTAGAAAAGAAATGACCGATTTTCGCTTTTTTAGATCAAAACAGCTTCCTGAATTGACTTTTAGACAACTCTGAGGGCAAGTGAGCAAGCCACACAAAGCTTTAATGGCAAAATGCAGAACACTTTACTCTTCTATACCTCAGTAATATACATCATCAAGATGTAAAAATAATTTTGTACAAATAAAGTCTGCTCTTCATTAGGCAGTTTCACATGAACAAAATGAGGTATAAGTTGTATTATTGAGAAAATCTACTCCTTTACAGTATATAATGCAATAAATACACCTCTGAGTTTGTCCTGTATTAGTTTACATTGAAATACAGTATGCAAATCTTGATATGGTTATGATGGTAATATGATATAATGTGATATAAGCTGTTTGAATGGGTCAGTCTCTAATGTTCACTAGCAAGCCAGGCACCCTCACATTAACATTTTCTGTCACAGAAGAGCTGATTATTTAATTAGGCAGATGATTAATTAGGTTTATACATGATCTCTTTATTGAACAGGGCAGACTCTGTGCTTGTTCCTCACCTTGTGCTGTGGGCAGGTTATTTGACATGTAGACGGGGCCCGACCTTCCGTCCAGGTGGGAGTCTACAAACTGGCAATGGTCCTCTCCATGCCCAAACGTATCTCCTATACTGTAAAAAGGCTCTGTGGAGAGGAGAGGGAAGGAGGGTGAGGAGTTGTCATAGTCTGACTTCATCAAATATTCCATTATTTAAGGCTTGGCTGGCCTCCTCCACAAATAATAAAACTGAAACACAGAAGCACATGATGACACTGGAAATAATAGTGATTAGATTTGGTGCTACGTTACCTCTAAGACCTTCTCCCATGAAGATCTTGTATCGTAGCGAGTTGCACAGAACCACGCCCACAAACTTCCTGTACCAGGTCCGCTTGACGTACTGGCTGCCCTTACAGGCGCTGTGTGTTGGGTTGAACTTGAAGGTGAAAGGAATCCAGATTGGCTCTCCACCTGAAGTGGGCGAGTGAAACAGAGAAGGGCACATATGAAAAAAAAAAAAAAAAAAGCCTCCTCCAGATCGTCAGATGTACATGGAGAGGCGGGGTTAGGTGAAAAATGAAAGGAGACTCTAATCTATTTTGTGTTTGCTATGCTGTGTTGCCATGGCTGCACCGTATGAGCTGCATCTGGTTATTACTGGACTTGGGGAGTTGATTTTGATCAAAGAGCTCATTTAACAAGTTCCACTTTATATGAAACTACTAAGAATGTTCAAACGTTAGTTGTGAATTTGAAAAAAAAATATCAACAACTATTATGTGTGTAAAGTTAACAGGCATAAAGTATGACTGGCTGCACTGAGAGTGAATTATGTGTACCTCTCCAGTACCTGAGTGGCCTGAGTGTATCTAGATTAGAGAGAAAAATGTGCACTCAACACAACAAAACAGTACAAATAATAAATTGCTTTACTGATGGCCCTTCAGCGGCTATATATCAATATTCCCATCACATTACAAATCATAGTCTCTCGCTCCACTGTCAAGGCTCATAATCTTAATAGCACTCAATGATGCATGCAGGTTAAGTCATCCTGAGAGCTCCTTGTCATGCAGTAAATCATAAAAATGCTGTGCATACATCACAGCACCCGAAGGGACGCTAACAATGGTGCAAGAAATGGGCGAAGAGGGAAATTGCTTGGTCTGAAAATGGTGAATACCTCGGTTCTGCCGTGGTATAGATGAGACAGAGAAGTTTTTTTTTTTTTTTTTTTCTTGCCATGGAAATCTTCCAAGTGTTTATTTGAAAGGCACTGCACAACAAAACGCCCGGCATGTTGCTTAACAGACTTTTTCTAACCTTTTGAAGCTGTGATAGCACAAACTTTAGCTCGAGACATGCATGGTGGTGGATGCACTTACCAGGTGGTCTTTCAATAAGGAGAGGATCATCTGTAAGAGACAGAGGGAGGTCATTTCACAAGGGAGGAAAAGCGCACAGACAGCACCGCAAGTCTGATGTATTCACCCGGTTGCAAATGGAAGATCCATAATGCACATAATGCGCCGTACATCTGGACGCCTGCTTCCACTCCAAGGATGGTGATGGTTTTTGTACATGTGACGATCGTGCATTGGAATAAAACTCACCACATCACCTCAGTGTTTTCTACAGCTGACTGCAAAACTTTGTACAGCACAGAAAGAAAATCCAGAGCAAGTTTGGCTGAGGTTTTGAACTGTAGTCAGGCCGATTTATTGATTTACAGATGCATCAGAGCCGATATCTGTCTTTTTTTTTAATACTGGATATCCACGTGTTTCCTCTACAACATGAAAGAAGGTATTCCCTTGCTCTTTTTAAAGAGATTATAATACTGTTTGACAGTATCTCTCTTGTCTCTTTATTTTGCATTCGCAGCATTTTCTTTGTTGATTTTAGACTCAACTGAGGAAAAAATGTGAAAGACTGAATATTGCAGGAAATTTGAAGGTTGAAATCAATTTTGTGCTTACTCCACATTTTTGTTAAATCTATACGGTGCTTACTTCAATCAGCCCTCAACTTTCTAGATATTTAATACTGTCACAAAATATCTGCTATATACAACTTCAGTTTAAAAAAATAAATAAAAGTATCGGTCAAAACTGAATCTTGAGTTTATCTTTGCATTTGAATGTTTAAAATGAAGCACTGTATATTTGAAACACATTTGTTTGAGATGGCTCATTACCAGGAGCTCCAGCAGGTGTCTATAGCATACATACCTGATTCAGTTACATAGGTGAGTGTGTCGCTGACGGGTCCCAAACCAAATATATTCTTGGCCTGGACTTTGAAGTAGTACCTAAGCAAAACAAACCACAACATCAGAATTTTAAATGCGAGATTTAGTTGTTAAAGTGCCATTCTGCCTGTGTTGTTGTGACCGCGTGAAGGTGAGGAAAATGTTAATGACCATAGCAGATGACTGGGCATGCTTTCGAGTCAAGCTGATTTAAGGGTAGTCTGTTTTATATTGGTTTGAATCCAAAGTGAGCACAGCACAATAAAATGGCTATCTGGCACGTGTTGAAGGGAGAGGGAGGGAGGGAGAGTGGAAGAAAGGGGAGGGTGAAGGAAAAGAGACATCTAGGCAAGGAGAGATTAACAGATAGGAAGAGGGGATAAGAGGATAAGAGTGAGAGGCAGAAGAATGGAGGCATGTGGAAAAAGTAAAGCGAGGGGAAAGACAGACGGTGAAAAGAGAGGGATGGAGAAATGGAGGGAGGGTGAAAGAGAGGCATAGACTGCAGAGGAGAAATTTCACGCTGAGAGCTTTACTTCATGACACAAGGCCTGCTAGTCAGGCGGTGAGCTCACTGTGTCTGCGAGCGGTGGAGGAATCATAAAATCCCATCAGATTAGAAACAACACCATCCTGAGTGACGACTTGAAGGGTCTGCAAACTTTTCCACAGCGAACGGCCGATGTGTGTGCATGTGCATTCGTGTGAGTGTGTGTGTGTGTGTGTGTGTGTGTGTGTGAGGCAGAGAGAGTAGGGGCTCACACGTGCAGCGTCGTGTGTTGAATGCACTCCCCTTCAGTCCGCAGGGTCACATACAGTAAGTTCATGGTCTGTTAATTTCTAGCCAAAGCCTCTAACCACGTTAAGCAATGAGGCCTGGATCCAATCACCACAGCCACGTGACAAGTATGACCAAAATACATATCAACAGAGCGAGAAAGAAAGAAAGAAAGAAAGCAAGAAAGAAAGAAAGACAGGCAGGGGGGAGAGAGATGATGTAATGAACAAAGACGAAATTGGAGAAGGTAGAAAAAAAAAAGGAAATGTGAGCCAGCTTATAGAAACAGATAGTCGACTGCTAAGATAGAAGTACTCCAAACCAATCCAGATGTATCAAACATTTAAATGCACAATCAAATCCCCCATCTGCTTCTTGGGCATCACTCTCAGTTTCTTCGCTCCAGATGAGAAAGTGAGCGGTGGCTGCACATGCTGCACGTTCACCGCAGCACTGAGGCCAGATCCTGGCCTCGCTGGCCATGCTATATGCCCTTCAGCAAACATTTTTCACCATGAAGTCATTAGAGAAGATGGATGGCCCAGAGGTGTAGGATTGCCCCAGTGTAGAATGATTCAAATGCATATAGGACTTCAACTAGACAGAAGAACAACGAGGCAGTCGGCTCCAAAAAAAAAAAAAAAAAAAAAAAGCCAGGCATATGAAAAGCTTAGGAAAAGCTAGTCACGCTTTCTGAATCGAGTATGCACTGTCAGTTATTCAAACTAAATTTAACGAAAGAGTTCACCTACAATAAAAAAGGATATTTTCCCACTTATCCCTAGTCTATTCTATCCATTCAGATTGTTTCTGTGACTTGGTACAATGGGACGGGATAGGTATTGTATATACGGCTCAAACTGTCAAAACCTCAACAGCAACCACTGGATCCAAATGCAATAACATGGATACTCAACATAATCCACAGCCTTAGGGGGTTAACAGCTCCACTGGTAACTATTTCCTGCCGAGAAACACTGGAAAAACTGTTTCTATCTGCTCCCAGAGAGAACAAATACATGGCGGATAAAATGGGACAATATCTTTTTTTGTATTTCCAGTGAACTGTTCCTTTAATAACACTGCTGTAGCATGTGCATGTAAAAGTGGAAAGGCAAGTGATTTCAAATATACAACTCATATGGGCAAGCGTGTGTACTGTATATCTTTCTTCACTCTCAGTTATGAACTATCTGTCTTTGAGTTTGATTGATACATTTGACTAGATCATATAAGCAGGAAGACTTGTTGATCCAGGGGGATCTGTCCATGTGTGTGAGTGTGTGTGTGTGTGTACAGCAGCAGTAGTTCTGGCAGCCAGAAGGAGCCTCCAGCATCTGAAGGAAATGTCTGCACTGTCCCATAAACCATCCCGCAATCAACCGTAACCAAGAGAGACACACTACCTTGGATACAAACCGGATGCCGTGGAGGGAAACCTTTTGTGGGGATACTTGGAAAAGTTTATCTTTGCCAGCCTCGGTTCCATGAAATACACACATGCACACACACACACACACACACACACACACACACACACACACACACACACACACAACAGATCTCTACTGCTTGTAGGTTCCCACAGTCATCAATGAGACACCTATCATAACACGTCAAACTGACCCGTGTTTCCACCGTCCACCGACCCAGCGCACGCTTGTTGCCCCGACTTACTCTTAACATCTGCAATAAGTTAACCGTTTTAAAACACCAGACCAGGGTTGAATCGTATTTGTGACATATTGTTAGCCTTTTTTTTCTATGTGGGGTACCAGATGGGTGGGGCTTACTGCATCAGGACCATTCAAACAGTGTCTGGTTAGCTGTCAATCATGTACTCAGTGACTCATTTCCTGTGATTGACTTTCCTTTCTGACTCTCTGTCTTTGATCCCATGCAGCAAATGTCACCCATTCAGTGCCTAAGTAGACTAAACCACACCACAAAAAGTATTTGCACATATTATTTTACCCTCTTCTATTTGCCATTTCTCACACTCAACCGCAGTCCCATGGGTAACGTTAAATCTTTATTCAGAGTTATGAGATGTCAGAGGAACTGCCTGACTTTGTGTATTTTGTTGATTCCTCTGTGGAGATGAGATGGAGTGAGTGAGTGAGTGACAGAATAAACGAGTAAAAAGTGAGCCGAAGTTTGTTTGGACAGCAGCGCAATATTTAAAAGCTAAAGGCTCAAACTCTGTGTGGGCTGATCGCGTCATGTGGATTGTACTAAAACCACATGGTGACAGGAAGACAATGATGTTTCGGCAAATAAAAACTTTACTAATATGATAGGTCGCTTATGGGTCGCTCTCTTGGTGCATGCCAGCGCCTCAGCACAGTGTTCAGAAGGTGGCACCAGCCAAATTTCATCAAATCATTTACATTACAGGGACTAAATGGACTAAATGATACACTGATGTGCATTGAATCCCAATCTTCTGATCTCAAATAAACAATTTAATTTAAGAACCTCTTTGCCAAGAAATTTGTTTACTTTAAAGGAACAGTTCACTCAAAATATGAGTGATACCTACTTCTTATTCCATTAGCCGCTGTGCACTAAAAGCGTGAATCTTGTGGCTAAAACCATGCACATTATACACCAGGTAGTTTAAGTGGTGACATTGGGCCTAATAGGAAACTTAGAGGAATTAGGACATTGTATGACCTGGGGGTGGACAGATAATGTTTGCCCTTGTTCTTCAGCAGGAAATAGTTCATAACAAACTCTTCACCCCCGAGGGCTGTGGATTATGTTGGGTATCCGTGTCATGGTTAATGGGAAGAGCAGTTGCTGTTGAGGTATATTTTTGTTTGAGCTACACAAATGAATACCCATCCAGGCCCAGTGGACTGAGGGGAGACTGGAAACCTCGCTAAATCACACAGAAATTATCTGGGAAGATTTCACAAGGGGTAAGTGGGGAAATTTGGCTTAACCTTTAAGTTTCCTTAAGTTAGCCCCACTTAGCAGCAGTTAATGGAACAAAATGTGGGTTTAAGGTAAGAACTCAAAATATCATCCCTCATCTCTTGGCTCCAAGTGTTGAGAGCAGTTTCCATGCACTTATTTTGAAAGCTGTGACCCATAACTCGTAAGACATGCCTTCAGCAACACGCCCTAATAACTAAAACAGTACCTTGTGCTGGGATGTGTGTGTGTATGGATACTTGCATGCGTGTGTGACAGGTGATGTCTGCTGTATTTACGCTCCTCTGAGTTTTCCAGCATCTCGACGGAGTTTCCCAAGAAGTCACGTTTTGCAGCTGATTTCAGGCTGTTTCTTAACCTGCCTCTGTTCAGACAAGGCTGATTTACTTCACTCTGCGGGTTTTCCATTCTCTTGTGCGAGCATTACTCTATCAGCATCCAGCTCTGCTCCGCTCTGATCAACATCAGCCTAGCCTGATATTGCAATTGGAAACACATTTGCATGTAACGGGACAAGGCCAGCAAGTATGCATGCATGCATGCATGAACTCATACATAAACCACACAGACAAGATGCATATTCTGTACCTTATATGATGAGGAGATAATGGTATAAACATTCCCCAACAGGAATAAACACACCACATAGCAAAGCACCTGTGCACACTTCACATATGGGCCAGGATACGAGATGTCACAACCAGGCACATCCTTTATTTTATAAGTTCAAGTCCATGTTTACAATGACTCCCATGTGTGAGGTGATACTGTGAAATATTGGTCCCAAATCACTGTGCATCAGCTTCACCCCTCTACAGCTATGCACACAAACCCTTGATAGAGTTTGCATACAGTACCATTACCTATGTTCTCTGTATTTTCTCTTATTGGCAATTTTTTTCATTGAGAAATTTGGGATAACACTGTCAACACATATTCTGTCAACTGCAAAAGTCTACTTAGACTATTTAAGACAAACAAAAATACTTTCAGGATGTTCACCGATTCATCAGCTAAATGTGTGGTTTATGGCTCTCGTACAGTGAATCTGTTCATAACATCACACTTTGTTGGGTGTATTGTATTGGGAACGGTTCGTTTTCGCACCGGATTGAGCGGTTCAGTTTTTTACGGCTCAGTTTTACACCACTAATACATGCAATATACACAAATGCGCACACAGTTTTTACCTAGAGTTGGGCTTGAGATTCTCCACAGCCAGGTGCGTCCCACTGGAGGCACTGGAGGACCATCTGTTGTTGAGGACATCGTCGTATGAAGCGCTGTGGACCATATAGCCTGCAGGGACCAAGATAAAGCCAAAGGTGAAGATGTTAGTAAATGCAAAGGCTGCTAGATGTTAGAAACAGAGAATATGATAAATTGATCCTGGAGAAAAGTTAGAAAAAAAAGAGAGAGATCTACTGTTTTGAAGTGAAGCAAAAACATAGTCAATTTAATATCTCCAAAATACAGAGGATCTAGCCTGAAAAGGTGCCCATGTTGAGTCTACGTAAGATTTAAATGGCCTATTATTCTTTAAAAATGATCAAAAGTTATTTTATGCTGTGAATTATTTTCTAAGAATAGTTGCCACTTGTTTGAAATGGCGAATACTGCATTTTCAAGCTATAAAAGGAATAATGGGGGTGAAATAACATGGAAATGAGCAATCTGTCTTGAGAGCTGACGGAATGAGGGTCAGCACTCCCGTATACTTTTAACTGTGAAGAAAAACTGCAACCGTCACGCTTTCTGTAGCTCGCGCTGAACGCCTTCCAACCCGCCTGTCTGTCTATTTTATACCGCCTGTTTTCTCTCTCTCAATCACACTAATCCTGAAGAATCAGGCGAGTTTCCTGAGGTCACAGAGCCTTCGATCAATTCAATTTAAACCAACAAAAACCAGCTCCACCACACACACACACACACACACACACCAAACTACCAGTTGTTCCTGTTGGATACTGAGGGGTTTCTATTTTTGCTGGAGCCACACCAACACAGCTGGCTGCCGACAGGAGAAGAGAGTTATACTAGCACAGACACTTTTTTGTTTTCTTTCTCTCTGTTATTCATTCCTTCTCCAATCTACATTGTTAAATTGAGGTCTTGATAGAAGTATCACTGTATTCACTTGCCTTTGCCATCTTTATTGCATCTCTCTCTCTCTCTCTCTCTCTCTCTCTCTCTCTCTCTCTCTCTCTCTCTCTCTCTCTCTCTCTCTCTCTCTCTCTCTCTCTCTTTCTCTCTCTCTGTCTGTCTTTCTCTGTTGCTCTCTTTCACTCTGCCTGTCTCACATAAGAAGCTCACATTACTGAAGGGTAATGGAGTTTGTGGATAACTGAGTTTGAATTACAGTAAATTACATTTGTGGCTTCTTATGATACATTGTCTAACTGCATAAAAACACGTTGTGTCTATCTCCAATCTACAGTAATACTACAAACCAGGAATTGTGCGACCACCATAATAAATAAACAGACAAGTATGTGGTTCAAATATGTGTGATTAATATGTCTTTCCCCTCTGGCACTGGATATGGTAAACCAGCAAATCTGGCACCTACAATAAGCAAGATATAACAAATCCACAAACAAGTATTTGCTCGCACTATTTGACTTTGGTCTGGAAATATATGGAAAATTGGCGAAAAGTCCAGACAAAATGTAATTAAGGGGGAAAAAAATACAATGAAAATGATACAGAGGGTGTTCAGATAGTGCGCGAGATTGGGAGAAACACCAGGGAGAACAGCTGGAAAGAGAGAGAGGAAGAAAAGGCTGATGACGGTATAGACCATCTATCTGTTTTACACATCAGAGGGGAGAGCGGCCCACAGCACGACCAGGAGCTTGTGTCGGCCTGCCAAAGACAACACACTGCTTCTCCAGCTTTGCAGACCGCTATCACCGATCGGCCGCTCTCCACCTTACCCCATACAGTTCCCCACTAACCTCAGCTCCCTCTCTGGGCCACATCTTCCCTCTGTCTCTCTCTAAGTTTAAGGCATTTTGTTTTTCCCTGAGTGACTCTGAGGGAGATGATGACAGTAAACTCCTGGAGCGATTTCCCACAATCTGACTCAGGGCAGACTCTCATGGGACATGTTCAAAGTTTTAACGTCTGTGAACCGTTGAACCACGAAAGATGAGAGAGTCACAAAAGTTGATAAAACATAATCAGATCATATCCTTGGCTATCCTAGGCAAGATTTTTTTTTATTATTATTATTAAATGTAAAAACACACCTGTCTCATCAGTCTGAATCACCAAGAGGGGCTTCGACAGAGCGTTGTATTTGCACTAAATGAGACCCCAATTATTTACCCTCATGAAATGCTAGTGCCAGTTTATAGTGAAGTTTACTGCTGCCACAACAATAGCTGTGTTTAGAGACTGCCTCCTTCAAAGGACACAGTCCGCCAAGGTGTGCTCTACAGAGGACTCACTAAACCTTCTAGTTTTCTAATTTGCTAGTTGGGATGGTCTATTGTGGATTTCCATAGAGTCAGTGAGTGTTCGAACCCCTGGCCTCACGACATGATAAGGAGGTCAGCGTTCTACAACAGGGTACGCTGACACTTAAAAAAAAAAAACGGATTGAACTAAAATTTCAAGTGGAGCATCCATCAGTGAGTCCTAGATCGGAACCGGACGATTCCACGCCAGATAAAGCAAAGTGCTGTGGTCGTTTTGTTTGCTTTCCCTGCAAAAATTTGTGCAGAATTCGGGATACAGATGAAGGCAAGTGATGCACCAGCTGTGTCCTCCAAATTCTGCTTAAAGAGGGCTTCATATCTGGGATGCATTCACAGTTTGGACAGTTTGGACTGAAACAGCCTTGTCTACGATGTATGCGGAACTGAAATGTGACCTTCCAACGAGGCAGCCCCTGAATTGGGACACAGCTAGTAAGTCATCTCAATAATAAATTAATTTTTTCAAACAGTGCAGTGTGCAAAGAGAAGTGGAGATTTGAAATGACCTAAGGCATTTCTTACCTGACACCATGTCGTCCTTCAGTGGGCGGGCCCAGTCTAGGATTACAAACGAATGGCAGCCTTCCATGGCAACCACGGTGATGTTGTGGGGCTTGTTCTTGGGAGGCTGCTTCTGATTGGAGCTCAAGCTGTCCTTGTCCATCAGGCCCTGCAGAACGTCGACCTGAAGATACTCCAGAGCCTCCGTCAAGGAGCAAGGAGCACCGGGGTCCTTCCGGATGTAGTTCACATAGGGAGCTGACGGGAGGACAGAAAATATGAGCAACAGGAGAGATTATCTGAATATGAGGCAGACATTTCCCCGTATATGTTCTACAATATCTTCACTGTGTACGTTCCAGTTTTTATGTTTGATTTTTCTTATTTTTAACGATTCTTGACTTCAATAGGGCAAAGATGGATAAATAAAGGAAGGTTGAATATCTTTTCAGCATATGCCTTTTATTATCATTTATTATTTCAGCTCTGAGGCCAAGAAATAGATATTTCCAGTACTCATTCATTTTTAAAACAACTGGCCTGTTGTGAGTCTTTTTTTTTTTTTTTTTTTTTTTTTTTTTGAGAAACTGAGAGGGAATCAGAGAAGTTCATGGGATTGTCTTCTCCTATCTCGCTCCTCCTCCCCTGCCTGTCTTGTCTTTTTTTTTTTTTTTTCCGTGTCTTTGGGAGTGCCAGCTGGACCTACAGCTGTGAATACTTCAGATATCCCACAATTCCTGGTCTGACTGGGATTTGGAGGGAACACTGGAGCCTGGAGTTGCTCCCACCTCCCCAGATGATGGGGCCTCTTCACAGTCCAAGACTCTAACACGTGTCAGTATCCATCTACACATTAACACACACAGTCTGCACGGGTTCAGACCATCACAGACACCTAATGTACGTGTATATGCCGAGTCATATGGCTTATACATTTATGCACTTATGCATTCATATGTCAAAATGTATGATCTGTCTGCACGGCGGGGAGATTTATGTGTGTGCCTGTGCCTATACACACGGTGCTGTTTGGCCTCATTTTTCTGCAGCATTCACGCATCCATATGTTTGACCTGGATCTGTGCAAGCTCTTGGAATTTGAAGAACCAGATGGATAGCTTTTGTCATGTGCCCTTATTTTTCATTTATTTATTTTTTTTTTTTTTAAATGCTGGAGACATTTTGTCTTCTTTTGCTCACTGAAACATCCACTATCTAAACACAACACACCCAAAACAACTCAAAAGACCTGCTTGAGCTGTACTTTGGTTAAAAAAGACATAAATAATTATTCGTGCACAAAATTCAAGTTGTGCTAATTGGGTTGGGTTTACTGTATCAGGACAGGTCAGATAGTTACAGATGTCATCCAGAAAAACATAATAAATTCACTTTTATTGTGTTGTCCACAGTGGCACTCCACCCATCTGAGACTCCGAGTGGATTTGCACAACTGGCCAGAATTATGAGTAAATACATACTGACCCATGTCTGCTGCAGGCCACATTCAGTCAATCCAAACAAGGCTGGGTTGATAAAGAGACAAAGTGAAGTCTCCGCCAGTTACTTAATGCAGAGCATGTCAGCAGACTGGCGGGCTGCTAAACTGGATATAAAATATTAAACTCATAAATAGGACTGAGGATGTCTTTTCATCAAGTCAACACAGACTCTTCTCTCTGTGCTGAGGTCTGCAGCCTTAGCTCTCATATTAGCCCTTCTGCTTTTCTGTTCTTGCTCATTTCATCTTGGGAATGTAATCATTTTCAGATGACTCGATGTGTGGCTTCTTATCACGAGATATCACTGTTTACCAAGATAGATGGTGTCCAGAATAAGCTCTGTAATTGTCCCACAGTTGGCTCTGGCACAGATGATGCTGGAATTTCTAACCCTAGCACTGATAAAGATGCATCTATAAAAAAATCGTCTAACAAGACTCATAAATGCCTGTGGTAAGTTGTACATTTTCAGTCAAATCCATGATACTTGGGTCATTACTCAAAGTTTTATCTGCGCTCTTACTGGCGATGCTTATGGGCCTATTCACATACCAAACCATAAAGATAACGATAACTGTAACAAGAGTTGTTCTGTTCTAACGTCTTGAGTTTCCACTGCAACCGTGACAATAAAATAAAGCAAAATCAAAAAGATCGCTAGAATTGTACTTTTGTTTTGATATCAGAGTTAGTCTTCAGATGTAAAGACAACAGTAAAACCTCTTGTTCCCATCCAGTTGAATTTCAGCTCAAAGAAAGAGGGAGACGGGCAAATTTAGCGTCTGACTGCAGTGATGGTTCAGTGTCAGTTCAAGGCTGTTAGGGGCTCTGACATTATCAGCAGTCAGACTTTGAGTAGATTGCTGGTTTTATTCCTATCCAGAGAATTTTTTGGTCTGTTTGGTCTGCATCCAGATGAGGTGATATGGTTGCAGAGGCCAAAGCAAGCATTTCACACCAGTTAAAGAGGTGGCAGGAGGCCTCAGTATACTTGGCTCTGCAAGAGTCCCCGAATGTCCTCAGAAAACCTTGGTGCTATTGAACCATGTAAGGTGAGATGGAAGCCATTCAAACCAACTGTTCGGATTAAGACCATCATATTGTTATTGTACACAAGAGAACTGTTATTTTTTTGTTGTTTTTTGTTTTTTGATTTGCAAAGCTCTCCTAAGAATTATGCATGCATAGCCGCCTCTGTATTAATATTTCTGCAAAAATGGCCCAAGTAAAGGGGGTAAATGCTTTGCTCATAAGCCTTTCAGCAGTGTGCAAGGGGCACTGTATTTGTAATGGGTTGATATGCTTAAGATTTCCCGGACAGGGGCTGATTCCTTATGGAGGCTCTCCTATGAGATAAGAGAGATAATCTGCACAGACTGCATTAAAAACCCTTAACACATTACTATCCTGCGCATACCATGGCCACTTGCCAACAATGAAAAATCGGGAGATATAATTCATTTAGACAGTTATATTCTGCCTGCACTGTTTTTGTGCAGGTCAGACAGCCTAGCAGAGGAAATGCTACCATGCACATGACACGGCTTATGTAACTGAACTTGAGCATATGGCATTACGGTACATATCTACACAAAATAGCTTGGCTAGCTCAGCGATGGTGTGAACATTATGCCAGTCTTAACTGCTGGAAAATAATCACAGTAGTTTTGAAGCGATCAGTATTTTAAAGCTGACGGCTAAAGCAAAGCAGGCAAACATTGTTTAGTTTGTTGCTGTTTGAAAGTTTTTGGCCAGGTTATGAATTTAGAGCAATGATTAATTAAACTCGAGATGGATGATGTGTTCACTACATGATTTGAACACACACCCTCCAGCCAATCAGAAACAGGTATTCACATAGATCATGGCATAAGCTACTACATAGAAATTGATGGTGAATGTATAAACACACATTAGTATTTACTACACCACTGTCAGTGAATCAGAGTACTGTGAGTACTACAATGTATGCTCTTTGTGATACATGGTAGTGAGATACTACATTTTATTGTGAGATACTACATTTTACTCTACTATTTGACTTGGAAAATAAAGCGAATATGATTCTGAAACAGAAGTCAGTTCAGGTTATCATCCATCAGCCGTGCTAAAAGGGTAACACTGCTCGTGTTTTTGATCGTCGTGCCAGACCAACACAGAGATTCTCTGACTGAACATTTTTCTTGGCCTGGTATTGTTAATGTAAATTATACGAGGCTGTCCGATACTGTGAATATATTATGGAATGAAAGTAAGTGTGAGCCAAAATAGACATCCAAATTTATTTCTCTTCCGTGACAGAGAACAGAATGCATATCACCCTATCATTATTTACAGCACTGAGACACGTCAGCACGTATATACACATGCACACGCATACACACAAACCCGCACACACACACACACAAAACATGTGATACTCAGCACTGAAGCATGTATGGTTAATCATGCTCTTAGACTCGTAGTTTTGCAGTCGGAGCCATATGCCATATTTTATTCTGTCAGGTCAGATAAAAATAATATCTCTTATTCTCTCTCTCTCTCTCTCTCTCTCTCCTCTCTCTCTCTCTCTCTCTCTCTCTCTCTCTCTCTCTCTCTCTCTCTCTCTCTCTCTCTCTCTCTCTCCTCTCTCTCTCTCTCTCTCCCCCTCTCTATCTCTCTCTTTGTGTCTCTCTGTCTCTCTATTATTCTGGTCTGTCTGTTTCTGGCATTTAGACTAATCTCACAGGAGCTTCCCCCCAAAAGAGTGCAACCTCTTGCTACTTGAGACGAGCATAGAAGGAGAAGGATGGTTTTTCATCCATTAAGTGAAAGAATGAGTTACTGTATATCTGAGGAGGTGAAGGTCCTCTTACAAACAGATCCATCATGCACAATGGGGGATATGATATTTAACCTGAAGTCTGGGGTCCGAGCTGCATATAGCAAGGCTAAAGGGATTCAAAATCATCGTGTGTGGCAGACAGAAGAGGAAGAGGTGGTAGGGTGTGATGGCTACTGAATAGGGCACATTTGTGCCAGCATGAACTCACAAACATACATGAACATTAACATAAGTCAGTGAACAGACACAGTGATTTCTCCTATATTCCTTAAAGGCCGGCTTCACATGCTGCAACTGTAATACAACTTCAGCTCCATGCGCTGGAGTGATGAAGGGGAATCATCCAATGAAAATTACAGCCTGTTTGAATTATCAATTGCAATGTTCTGTATGGATTTACTGACAGAGCAAATCTAAAAGTTTGATTTGCAACCTGCAACATTCAAGGCCTTTAGGTGCATGTTGGAAATACTACGCAAGTCAGAAATTCAGACGTTTCTGAATTTCTGAGATGTGAAGTTTTGTTGTCAGCAAGCCTATCTGACTTCTCTACTCTGCGTTTTGAAGCCTAGAAAACAACTTTTTATGATGCTTTTCCTCTACAGTTGTATAAAACCCATGGAAAAAAGATTTCTAATGACATCCATGTCCAGTGCTTGAAGCTCATACACTTGTACAAGCTTCCTGCATGGACTTGAAGGCAGTAAGTATAAAAACCCAGTCTTACGGTACCTGTGAATCGTTTCTTGCCAGTGAGGTCAAACTCAGATGAAGGGCTGTTGTTGAAGGGTCTGTTGTCTGGCACTGGAGTCCAGGCCTCCCTGGAAGTGGTGGTGGTGGGTGGCAGCAGGGTGGTCTGGTCAAATAACTCATCTAGCAACAAAACAATAAAAACGCATGAGTGAGCTTTTGACTGAAATTCACTTTCTGTGTTTGCAGGCTGATTAAATCCCATGCAGCTGTGTTTCAGTAATCCATAGTAATTGTCACCACAAGTGCCATGAAATTTAGGGGCGTCAAAGAGATTTAATTGATTTCGGGCAACTGTATGATCTCACTGGAAACAACCCTATTTCCCTTGAACACCAAAGCCATCTTATTCTTATGTAATGTATTGCTACCCATATTTTCCAAGTGGGGCAGGGAGGGGTGAGGGTGGGGGAGTCAAGCGGGGTGGGCTTGAAGATGACAGCCATTTTGCAACCGACTGCTATAAGGCAGACACTCTCCAAGCCTGACATATGTGTAAGGATTCAGTGAGTGAAATTGAATTAGTTCCTTCCACTTCCATCACTGTTTTTCTTTTTCCTTACTCAGCACCAATGGACCTTGGCATTACATCATGGTCCAAACAAACATTTTGTACACAAGCACACAGCTTTGAGCCATGGCAGGAGAATTGCTAAGAAAATAATCTGAGGCTTTTCTCGCAAAAAGAAAAAAAAAAAAAGTCCAGTGCTGCTCACAGGCAATAGATTCCTTGAGTCATCCAAACACCTGCAGTGAAATTACAAAGAAAACCGACAACCAAACATCAAGGTGCATGCAGATTTCCATTCTGCGAGTGTTCGAGTGAAGCCAGCATCCATCCATTACATTTCAAAACAACATTAAGACCTGCAAATACATCACATTAAGTTACAAACCAGGGCATTCTCTCTGGGTTAGTAATGCTTTTCACAGGCAGTGTGGGTCCAGTTTTCGGGATGAAAGAGATTAAAAACAGCCCGCTATGGAAAAGGTCCAAAACCCCAACGCTGAAACAAACCCAAACAAAACAAATGCACAAGAACAGAAATAAATTGAGGACCACAGGCAAAGCAAGGCAAGGCAGAAGAGAGAGGAGGAGCTCGCAAACAGATGAGTTGATAGACAAACATTCAGCAGTCAATAAACAAACAGTACAGTCCATTCCAGCCTGGTGGCGGTAGGTAGGTAGGTTGGTGCATAGCCATACTCAGCCAATACCTTTCTTAAGAGCTAAAGCATCGGGCACCACGGCCCCTGTAACCATGTAGTCCACCTCCATTCCTGAGGATTCCTCTGTCAGAGAAGTACGACAAGCTGTGGCATCAGTCTCACACAACAATTTACACATTTCTGACCTGGCACACACACACACACACACTCATATGCATACAGATACATACACAAACACATTGACACCAGCCCTCACACATACCCTTTAACAACAACAAAATAAAACCCACGCAAAGCTGGTTTACATTTCACAAACTATATAACGCCTAATGAGGCAAATCCTATATTCAAAATGCAAAGTCGGAGTTGAAATGCGTTTTAAAAGCCCTACTGGCACTGATTTTCCCTGTTTAGACTTTACAAGGAAACATAATACCAACTGTCTGAGTTTGCCTTTGTGTGGGTTTGTTTGAGGCTGTATGTGCCGTGTTGGACTAATAGCATGTATGGTGAATATAGGGCTGCGGTTAGCTGTTATAGGGCTCTATAGGTCTTCGACAGTCTTATGTCATAGCATCTGTGAATGTAATGGCTGCAGTTGCAAATGTCTGGAGTAGAAAATTTCAGGCTTAAGATCCAATTATTTAGATTATTTTGAATTTGACTGAGTTAAGTTTTAGTTAATAATCTAGATTTTGTTTCATTGCATTTTTTCTCTTGTTTGTGGTGTTATTTTGCTGCAAATATTCAAATTCTTGTTATTTAGAATTTGTGATTATAGAATTGTTTTAATTTTAAAATTTCACTTTGTTCCATTTGTGAAGTTACTGTACTTTCAGGCAAATATAATAACCTAGAATCTGTGTGCATTCATTTTTCAGCATATTTCCATGCCTAGTGTGTATAGTGTGGTAACACTGATGGCAGTGTGCAACTGACAGTCCGGGGAGTGTGTTTAAACCAGCATTATTCTGACCACAGCCAGACCCCAGATGTGGAGTCTTACATGTGGTTACTGTGGTCTCACATAGACACACACATCTACACACACTCAGACCAGATCATACCGAGTTATAGGACTCTGTGGATACAGACAGGAAACACTTAAAGCCTTGGACGGGATGGATATGACAAACAATACAATTGAGAGATTTAGTGAAGTCATACTTATTTCTGTTCACTATTCTGGCTCTCAAATGCTTCACTCAATGTTTTGACTAAGAAAACAGAGAAGCCATGTAGGCAGGGGCAGCATTTGTCAGGTAGAGGAAACTGTAAGAATTTGTACCATTCCTGTACCGCAAATCCCTATTTAAAGCCATCTCTGAAAGTCCTGAAAGTCCCTTCTCTCAGAGGCTCACCTTCTGGATAACAGTCCAATATTCCATCTGGATCCAGCACTGGATACCCATATTCATCTGTTTTGGAGAAGGTGCCAGGTGGACAGGTTGGATAGGGCTGTGGAGTTGTAGACTCCTCTGTGGTCCATTCAGTGGTGGGTTCAGGTGTGGTGGTGGGAGCCATGGTGGTGGTAGTGGTGGTCCTATGGTGAGGCAGCTCCAAGCCAACCACAGGTTTCCCCCCAACGGTGAGGACTCTGTCTTTGGGGTTGATAACTGGCCGGCTGTCTCGTCCATGGCCAAACAGAGCTAGACCTTCCTGGTTTACCAGTGGACTGCCCATATGGTCTGGTGATAAGTTGGGGAAATTGAAAATGTATTATTTTATCTGGTGATGTAAGACAAAACTCCACCAAATCTGCATCAGATTTAACCTAATACTGTTATGTCCAATCAAGCTTTCCTGCCTTGCTTATAAAAGATTATTAGTCAAAATTTTTGTACTTACAAATCAAAGCCATAGTTATAGCTAACTTTTATTTGTTGTTAAGCTTTTAGTTATCAAAGGAATACAAAAGTAATAGTTAAGTAATAAAAATGCAGACAACAAAATCATTCAGTGATAATAGGCAACTAGCAGTATGTAAACTAAGACCACATGGCCTTTTACTCATAATAAGTTGCTTGGGGGGTTATTATATGACTTGTAGATTAAGCCATTTTGTAAATGACATATTTTTGGAACTGTTTCATGTGAGCAACCACAAATTCACAGTGATTTTTGGTACAGAGTATCCCAATTATTTCCTATGGAAACAAACCACACACCAACTATTGTGGGCATAGAGAGTTATGTGAAAGGTTTCTGTGCCTATGTGTGGTGTATAATAGTTTATGTAGATTTCTCTGACATGAAACTGCCAGAGTTAGTGATTAAAACATTTATCATTTAGCTGTAGAGCTACCACAAATACTCATTTTCAAATTTTTGCCTTCGTATGCCAAAGAATTAACATAGCATAAATCACCCTGTAAAGCACTTAAGTTTCAGCAGTACTCCTACTGAAATGTAATACAAGAGGAAGTGCAGAATTTTACCAAAAATTGTGCGTCCATCCTCGCCAAGCACCACTCTCCTGGGTCGTCCCTCGGAGTCCTGAAGAATTTTTCCCTCCTCATTCATCAGGACCCCCTTGTCTAAGTCCACAACCTGGAGAAATGGAAATGCTTTCAAATTATCTCTATAAAACCCAAATGTAGCCTACATTGTTACCCTATTTTTATTCTTCTGGGATTTAGTGAACTATCCCAACTTGTAAATACAGAACCTTAGTGAACAGAAAACATTTGATTGCTACTGTACTATATTACTACTGTATTAATATGTGTAGCATTAAAAAAACAACATTGGAAGGATAAAGCACAAAGCATTAAGCATTTTTGGCTATAATCTAATGTCACAGAGTAGTATTCAAATTCTAACTTATCTAAAAGTGCACTGAAATTTATTGTACCTGGCTGTTTGGCTCAAAGATGCAAGAATACTGTTAATGGTGTAAGACTACAATTACGATTATATGCCATCTATTACACTTACCCATTTGGTTCCATCAGGCCCAGTGATGAACTTCTGACCAGTGGACTTCTTGCCATTTGAGGAGTCTTTGTCATTTGTTGCTGTAAGGTTGGGACGTCCATTTTTACCTGATTGATTGATTTAGAGGGATTAATCAAAAACCGAAGTAGTTTGTGGTAGGCTGTAATTGTTATCTACACTGCAAAAAATCATAACTTAGTCTTACTCATGCAAACTCTTGCACCTTTTGAGTAACACTTGATGTTATGATGATGCAACAACTTTCACCCATCAGCACAGACATCAATGCACTTTACCATTTCCATAGCCAGGTTTGAGCCCTCCTCCATTAGTGGGTTTCCCTCTGAGACTGGGGTGGCGAGTCCTAGTTCCCTGGCCCCTAAAGCTGTCTCTAGATGTAGATGAAAATGACGGTGAAGATGAGGATGAGGATGAAGATGATGATAGAGAAGGTGAAGACGATGACGATGAGGACTGAGACGTCCCTCCATTCGATCCTCCTGCCCTTGTTGTACTAGTACCGCTGCCAACCCCACGATCTGAGGTGAATCCCGTCCGGGGCTGGTTTGAGGATGAAGACGAGGAGGCAGATGATGATGAAGAGGATGATGAAGAAGAATCAGAAGGTGAGGAACCTGACCTTGAGGTCTGTGCTGGTTGTACTCTGAAATTTAACCTACCAGCACCAGACTGCCTGCTAGCCAGCACAGGAGAGCGTACCCTCCCATTGGATCCTACAACAGGACGCCGGTGATATGGAGGGTTGGCGGAGGATGAGTCGGTCCTAGTCCTGGGTGAAGTTTCCTTTCTATCCACACTTTCGTTATCCTCCACTGTTCTATGAGGCTTAACTGAAGTTAAAGTAGTGGTTTTGGGGGCTGCAGTGGGGTCTGGGACTTTTTCATTTCTGTTATTGGCTTCTCTACTTCTCTCAGAGAGATAATCCTCATCGTGATCGTTAATATTATCATTAGAGGTTCCTCTAGGGATGGGCTCACTGGAGTCTCTGTGTCCACTTGAGGAATGATGAGAATTATGATTTGAAGATGTAGAAGGTGAAAAACGGGGAGAAGAAGAAGACGAAGAAGACGAAGAAGAAGACGAAGAAGAAGACGAAGAAGAAGAAGAAGAAGAAGAAGAAGAAGAAGAGGAAGCAGCAGCAGAAGAAGAAGAGGTAGTTGGGTGTCTTGATCCACTAAAATCTGTATTCCTGTTGGTCAAGGAGGGCTTATATGAACCCGTCCCCATCCCATTCTTCAGTGGGTCATGGCTCTCAGGTTTGTTCAGATCTTCAGTGGTCTCCTGTATAGAGGACACTCCTGCAGCACCGGTGGCCCCTGAGACCCTGGTGGGTGTCCCCCTCAAAATGGGCCTACCTGCCCCCATGGAGGATGATGTCCTGCTTGAGGGGACCCTACTCTCTGGTCTGGGAAATGTGACCCTTGTACCTGTAGTAAACCTGCCTGGGTAACGACTAGCAAGCCAAGGGAATCTTTCAAGAAGAGAGGGGCTTATTCTGGAAGAAACAACAACAGGTTTTTCATTGTTGCTTTCCTTTTCCCCTTCTTCATTCCCCTTCTCCTCTGTAGGTTGTGTGTGTGCATTAGATGTGGTGGAATGGGGGCTAGAGGTCAGCTCCTCATCTTTTGCAGCCTCTGCTTCTGCATTTTTTTGGGTACTGTGGTCCTCTCCTTCCCTGTATGTTGTGTCTTGCTCAGTTGCCGTGCGTGAGCTGTGTGAATTGTGTGTGTAGCGTGAAGCTACAGGGTTGTAAGATCCTCTATGTGACCTTGACTCAGAGTCTGATGTGTCTGATGTGGAGGGGTTCTGTGATCCACTCTGTGAAGTGAATGGGTGTGTGGCTGGACTGTGTGTATCTGAAACTGTGGGACTGTGTGATCGGGACTGAGAAGAGGACTGTGATGTATCTGAGTTATGTGTATTTGATGTTGCTTGTCTGTGGGACTCGCTTCCTGAGGTGGACCTGGACGTTGGAGAACTGAAAGTGTTTGATGTTTCTTGGCTCTGTGTTCTGCTTGGTAAATTGGACTGGGAAGAGGCTGTTGAAGTTGATCCAGCTTTGTGACCATTAAGGATTCGAGTGGGATTATTTCTTGAGAGAATTCCAGGATTTCTGCGATAACCGTATTTGGATCCATAGCCAGACCCATTGGTGCGCCCTGCGGCAGAAGAACCTCGGCCTGTGGGTGGTGCCTCTGTCTGAGGCTGTGAGCTGGTCTGCTTGGGAGCAGGAGTGGAGGATTTTGTTATACTGGACTGACTGTTGGTGTTTTTTCTGTCTGGGTATATGGAAGCCGTATGGTCCCTTCTATTAGCTGCTGACTCTTGGGTATGTGAGGGAGAGGAGGATGAGGTAGCAGAAGATGAGGATGAAGAGGATGAAGAGGATGAAGTGGAACTTGATGACAATGATGAAGATGAGGAAGAAGATGAAGGGGAGGAGGAAGCGGAGGAGGCGGAAGAAGAGGAAGAAGAGGAAGAAGAGGAAGAAGAAGCCTTAGATCCTGGTCTTTGATGGACCCGGATCTTAATTGGCCTTCTGGGAGGTGGTTTGGGGGGGTTAGAGGCAGCTTTCGTTGGGGAGGGAGTCACAACTTTGAGACTGGGTGTCTGTGGCTTGTTCTCTTTGTCATATCCCGGTGTATCCTTAGATTCAGGGGAAACAACATCGTTGTCTGGTTCTTTTTTCTCCTCTACTGGTTCAGTGGGAATAATTTCCTCCGTTGGAGGTGGTGTGGTGGGTGTTTTCTCCTCTTCCTCGTCTTCCTCTGCCTCTCTGTCTCGTGTTCTCCCTCTGAATGAGCTGCCTTTGTTGCCTCCATCCCTCCTGACCGAGCTCCTCACTGAGGAGAAGATGCTGTGATAGGAGCGTGTCTGGGAGAGTGGACGGACCCGCCTGTTGGTAGGCGGAGCTGGGGTTGTCTGGGGGCGTACAGTTGGTTCTTCTGTCACCTCTGTTGATTGGAGTTCACTTTCGTCATCGTATCTGTCTTGCTTAGAGGGTGTGTGGCTTCTTCTGTGGCTGTGCTGGTTTTTCGAAGATGATGAGGCAGCACTGCTGGCTAGCAAGAGACAAAAAATGTTAGCTTTACAGAAGTTTCGAAGTATCAGAATTATACAAAACAAACAATTATGTGGACACTCACACACACACACACACACACACACACACACGCATACACAGTCAAATGTATTTACTTCCTGGCATGGCAACGCTGAATGCCTTGCTCTGTGGTCCCTGTCCTCTCCTGTTGGTGGCTCTAATCTTGAAGACGTAGCGATCTCCAGGTGTAAGGCCATCTATGACAGCTGACGTGGTGCTGCCGCGATATGTGACACTTTTCATCCCAAATGGCTTCATAGCAGGAGCATAAGACAGGATGTACTCTATGAGGAGGTAGAGCATAACGTAGGCATAAATTACAGTGGACAACATTTAGATTATTGATACTGTCAGTTGAGAACCTCACAGTACAATTTTGGAGTTGTGAGGTTCATGTCTTTATTTGGATTGGAGTATGACACATCCTCTATGGGTAGAGAAAATTATATGCAATCTTTCAAAAACCCATTGTGTAATTTCAAAATTGCCTAAAATGCACCAGTTCATGGATTTAAAAATAAGCATTAGAGTCAACATATTGACAAAGCAAGGTTTTCACCCAGTAGTAATTCCAAATTTATTTTAAAAAAGGAGCAAACAATTTACATTCAATTAAAACATCTCAGCCCTCCTGGTCTGACCTCTTATCCGTCCATTGGGTTCCTCAGGTGGATCCCAGCTTGCTGTGACAGCAGTTCCCTTCCCTCTCATTGGCTTCACCTCAAAGTTCTCTGGTGGACCGGATGGTGCTAGCAAGTGGAAGAGAGCACAAATCAATGGAAAGACAGCAGGGGAAAGAGGAACAAGACCAGAAGCAGCAAAAAAAAAAAAAAAAAAAAAGGGAACAGAGCAAGGAAACTGCTACTTAAGCATGTAAAAACAGCAAGAAGGTTCTTGCCAGTAGCCTTCAACTGAGGAAAATACTGCTGCCATACATTTCCAGGAACCTCCCCTTGAGATCATCTATGGAACTGCAGATGGAGATCTGAGCTCCGAGCCAGACAGTAAATACTGACATGCCAGTGAACCCCAACCCAGGAGCAGCCATGACATGGTATGAAAGCTACAATCATGACAGAGCAGCAGCCAAAGCTAGTATCAAATATCAAATGTGTTGAAATGCAGTATGAGGAAATAAGTCTAAAAGAAAAAAGAGGCAGGGGAGTTATCTGACTTTAATGATACTGCGCCCCACAAGCAAATTCAAGGAAGAATCTAAAAGTGCAAATAGTGATAATGTCGATAACAAGCCCGGTTTAATTATGGAACAACTGGTATTGAAGCATAAACTCTGTGTCATCCAACAGACACCTTATGCAGGAATAGAAGTAAAGTCATCTAAACCCTATTAACCCACTATCTTATTTGTCAAATGGGCCTATGGGTTTATCCACATTTTATTCTGATATACTTAAGTTTCATATTACATCATAGTACAAATTTAGATGATAAAATCAATCAGAATATCTTTCACTTTTCACCTGCGGCTAGTATACCTGATTCAGGGGTCCTCTGGAAGACGGAGACGCCCCACTTGCCGTGGTTTTCTCCCTGAGAGATCCTGACAGCAAACTCATACATGCTATCAGCAGACAGGGTGTCAATCATCATTCTCCTCTGGTTGTTCTCCTTGTATTCCCAGCGTGCTGACTCGCCCTTCTCCCTGTATCTCACCGTATAGTATCTGAGTCAAGACAGAACGGAGATGTTTTATGTCATCGGCAGCGGCATCCAAACCCACGGAGTACTTGTGGAGGTTTTGAACAATGAAACACATGCTCTCTCTCTTTTTTCTCTTTTTTTTCTTTGATTTTCTCTCTGCTTAACAAAGATGCATGCAGTCAAATACACAGAGGCCTACCTGGGAGCTCCAGGGAGCACTTTTTGCATCTCAACAGCAGGGTCAACCCAGGAGATGAGCACAGACTTAGGGGACATGACCCTCACACTGATGTCCTGGGCTTCATACTCCTCTGGCTCTGGATAACAACAACAACAACAACACACGCACACACACACACACGCACACACACACACACCACAGACACGCCAAAAACTGTCTAGCTTTTTATGCTACAAAAATTAAAATGACCTCATTGGCCAAGACCATTTGAATTTAGTTATTGGTCGGCCTCTAGTTTCTCTACCGCCTCATACATATAATGCAAATTTATTTTAATGTAATTTATATTAAATTTAAATTTAGTGTCTATTCAAAACCTGTCCCTGCCAGTCATTTTTTTAGGTTTTCAGAACTTTCAAGTTCATTCGAGCAGCTACCATTGGATTGCACTGGATTACAGGGCACATATAACAGAGATATAGGCAGCTCTGCAGTGATTCATGGTAAATGTGCCAGTACCTGGTGTCGTTTGTTTGGTGACGACTGCTCTGTTGACGGGTGCGCTCCGGCCCAGTGCTCTCTGTGCCTGCAGTGACACCACATGAACGGACTCAGATGCTATGAACAGAAAAGGATACCAAGCACGGCCAAGGTTTACACTATGGACACTAAAAATAGCACAAACAAAATTAGCTTGTACATTTAGTACAACTGAATTATTGCAAAACAACTAAGCAGAAACAAAAATTAGCATGTGAATTCAAGGAAATGAGTGAGTGTACAAAATATTAGGAACACCGGAGACCCACTTTAATCTGTGCCTTCCCCTGAATCTTTATCTCCCATCCACAACTGACATAGATTTAAATAGATGAAATCATTACAGGTGGTGCAGCTTATGGTGATGTAGCTTATTTAAATATCAGTGTATCAATTGTCATATTAATTGTGACACCTTGTATATATGCTGTAAACAAATGATATGATGGTTGAGACATTTGGTAGCCTCTATCTAACTCGAGCAGTGTTGTTTGTGTTACAGTTTTTCTCAAAATTAAGACCATATTTCCCACAAACCCATTTGCTTCCTGTGTAAAACAGGATGTTGCTACTTCTCCACCCTTCTCCTCCTCCCTGGCATCGCTCTTTGTTTGTTCCCTCTTTTGTTTTACTGAAGGGGATAAACATACGGGAGGTGATCGTTCCATCTGCCTTACACTCATTCCAGCATCTGATATTCTGAGAAACTCTGAAAAACTCAATCCTATACATCCCAATCCCAATCCTATATAATATTTTATCTTAGTTTGTGGTGAAAGAACAGAGCTCTTTTCATATCGGTTTGTGTGTTGTAAAACAATCTCCATTTGTGCCATAAAGTGAAAACACAAGAGTGTTTTGTAAATTAATACCAGATTTGATAATCTGAGCTCCTTGGGAAGGACAGTCCAGTGTAGGAACCCTGACAACAAAAGCCTGATCACCTCTAGTCTTGAATCTGGACCTGGCAACGGCGAGCAGAGCCCTTCCTGAGAACTGCACATGTTTGTTAATCTGTGCAAAATGTTTTCCAGCACTTGATCAATTACAATCTCTAAAGCTGATTGTGAAATAATGAAGCGCAGTCTCATAGCAAGTACGTCAGTGCTAGTTTTGTTTGTTTATTGTGAGTATGCTAATCTCTCAGAACTAATATGATGATGATTAATTGATGATTTGTCCTGGACTTTTCTCTGCCTTCCATATGTTTGCCAGGCTTTGCTCTAGCATTCCATTAAAATGTGTAGCACCTTTAAAGAACCATGTTTTTCACCTGGACTGGTCTATTACATGGAGAGAGGTGTTCCTAATATGCTCTACACACACTTTATAACTTATGTTTACATTGTTCCCTACATATTTTACCAAAACATAAAATTTTGCCTGACATTAATGTGATTACGAATGTAAAATGTGGGTCCTATTACTTAGTTTGGGTGAGTTGCGGTTCCTCTGGTCGGACTGCGGCTTGGTGTGGTGGTGGCGTCTCCTGTCCAGTAGCGGCGATCCTGCCAAAGGACGCTCAGGCTGCCGGGGGCCAGAGGAGGACTGAGGGGGCCTCCTGTGTGTCCTGGCAACAGACACACCCGATGGGTGAGCTGTTCTGTCCACCCTAGCTGGAGCCTTTACAGGTGGCTCCCTTCTGGCTGTTGTTTGTGCAGACAGGGCCGGACCTGTTGATGGACAGAGACGGAGGAGGAAAGTCAGGGTGCTCCAGAGTTCAGCTGGCTTTATGACGCTGTGGCTCATTTGTGATCTGTGCACTTTGCCTGCAGGGCCTTATTGATATTCTGACTGCCATGGAAAATTCTTGAGTGTGCGTTCCTCATGCGAAAAGACACATCTGCACACTGATATACACATAATTACATGTCACAGTCATTCAGCAGTGACTGTAAACATGGCCAGTTGTCACAACAGGGGAACGCTGTGGGACTGCGCCATGTCCTCTGTCATCTACTCCGACTTCTGGTGTCCTGCTTCCTGTTGTAATCCCACCGTGGTGGTGAGTCCATCTTGGACACAGACTCAGACAGCCAGACAATCCCCCTTGTCCGTCTTCACCCTCTGACAGCTGCGTCCAGCGATAGCACTGACGACATAATGAAAAACACCTCCACCCCTCCCGTTCTCCCCTCTTCCTTTGTTCATCTCCTCCTCCTCTCCCTCCTTCATCCCTCTCTTATAATCACTGTCAGATGAAAAGGATCTGCCTGTTTTCCCATCAGGCTAACTGTATGAACAGCTGGGTGAGTACTGACAAGTAATCTGATGTAAGAAAGTGGATTTTGTCTAAATTCAGGGGGGTGATGGGGTCAACACAATACTGTGATACACTGTTTCCCAAACTGTTGAACCGGTGGTGTGGGCCGACCTGGAATGGCCTTCCCACAGGGGATACTACCCTCAGACAATTTCATTAGCTGTGGTTTTAATGGAGAATTTTAATGCCGCTAAATGACTAAACACTGATAGCCTTTCCACCCACCAGGAAATATGTGTGATGGAAAACACCACTGAAACGGATTGATTGGAATAGATATTTGAGGTCTTCCAGGGCCTGGAAGGAAGTGAGGCTTAAGTAGCGAGAAAAGGAGGCGGCGATGGGGAATAAAGATGCACAGGAGAAAAGAAAGTGTGTTGTTGAAGCTTTCCCTCTTTGTCATTCAGTCTCTCTGCCTGCATCTCTCTCCTGCCAACACATCTGAGTGGATTTTCCCCCTCTGAGTCTCGAGAGCGTTGACTGATAGGTTACAGATTAGCTATTTGCATTGACGACTTTCTACCTTCCTCCAGATCTCAGATTCTTGCCTCTCAGTTTCTCTTGCTTTCACATCACATGTCTTTCACATGTCTGTCTGCCAACCTGAATGGAAATCAGTCTATATGTCCCATTAAAGGTGTAACAAAATGGACGAGCTTCCACATCAGCCACTTAGGGCAGCAAGCACTACAAACAGGGCTGGAGTGGAATATAATTAAGCCCAAAACTGAACAGATAAATAAATATCTAAGCAATTGTTTGAGGCTATTATTTGTGCTCTGTTTACTACATAGCTTCATCAAATAGACTTCATATGATTTTGAGGTTTAACACCCTACAGCAAGTGTCATGAGTACAGGCTCTTTATTATTATTATTATTTTTGATTGGATTTTGATTTATGCTTGCGAGCCACTGCACCCAAATTAAGTCGTTTGCATCAATGTCAACATTTTAAGATACTTTGATAAATACTGAGTTATCACTGCTAACCATGACATTTATATGGTAATGACCGAGTAATCATGTCTGATCACTCCTCTCTATGTTTGACTCTCTCTCTTGGTTCGAGCTGCTGACTGAGCACAGAAATATCCCCATTTGGTTCTAATCAGCCAGCTTCTCCTTTTCCGTATTCCTTCTTCCTTTGGAAAACTGTCGTTGTGCATAGTTTGGCCCAGGTCAGTACGCCGCGGACCACTAAACCATTGACTCCACAATCCTCACATTGCCAGATCATTGCTGTCTTTCCTGGAAGCTCTATGGTCCGAGGTGCTATGAGGCGAGCTTCCAGACAGACATACCAGCGCTACAGCGGAGACCCACCTCGATGTATTCAGGCTGAGTCTCTGAAATATGTTCTGTCTGTCAAAGCTCCACTAAATCCAGCTGAAGGAGAACAGGGATGTAGTGGAGGCTAAACCCCAGTGAAACTCCCGCCTTTACCCATTGTGTTTCTCTTTATTAAATAACTTCCTTACCATTTCCAAATCTCAATTTTGCCTACATAGATGCAAAGTATACATTAGACCAGTGTTTCTCAACCGCGGGTCCGTGGACCCCTAGTGGTTTGTGGTGTAATTGCAAGGGGTCCATGAAAATAAAATATCTTTTTAAAAAGATTCTATGACATTTATAGAAATAAGATTATTTTACTCAAATGTGACTGAGACCTTTATCTACCTAAACTACAGAGGGTAACAGGACTTTTTTTCTCTAATTCCATCTGTTTCACGAGTGTAATTCATTGTATTTTAATAAGAGATCTCGCTCCCATTTGCATTGTTAAAGTAACTGCATGATGCTGTTAATACAAACTTAACATGATCTGCATCCTTTTCAAATTATGAGTCCCTAGCGTTTCTGTGGGCATACACCATTCATTTCTTAATAATGCTTTTATTGTGAAACATCTGAAGGAAAGTGTTGTGGGAAAACTCATTAATTTGCAAGGTTCAGGTTAGCATTTGAAATTAAGCTAATGTTACAAATAAACAAAGAAGAAGAATGATAAGCTACTGCATAAATTTCTGTTTTGTTACATTTTTCTGGAAACACTGCACAAGTACTGCAGAAGTTGTTTTGTTCTGGAAGTTACAACTGAAAGCTCTTATTTTCCTCAAAGAGTAATTAAATGCCATAATGCAATTTAAAATGCAGTTTCTGGGTTGATCAAAAATATGCAGGGGGTCCAGGCCCCCAAAAAGGTTCAGAACCACTGCATTAGACTAAGCTGTATACTAGATAGATGCAAATTAAATGAAAATATTTTTCCATGAAAATAAAACATAAAATGATGCTGTTATGAAAATAAAAAAAAATAAAAATAAAAAAAATGTTTATATTGGTGGTTTTGGCTTTATGGTGATCACTGACTTCAGTTCATTGCTTACCCACATTTCAGTTAAACAAATTTTCCAAGAAGCAGAGCTGTACTGGCAGAGGTAATCTTACTGATGGTTGAGTTAAACCCCAGTGAGAAGAGCGAATACCAAACAGGCCCGCTTGAAAACCAATAACAGAACTGAGGTAAAAATAGAATTTTGTTACAATGGCAATGACTGCAAAATGTCTGAATGACTCCCTTGAACATGAAGATCATGATTGAATGATCTTTTTCTTTCATTCACAGCCACGGCATTTATGAAGCTGGTATGGCTCGTCTGATCTTTGAGGGTCTCCTGGGCTAACTAGCTAAGCAAGAACAGAGCTTCCCAAACTTTTTCAAGCTGGGACCCACATGCAGAGATACTGTTTGTTTCGAGACCCACAAATCATTTTGTGAGGTAAAATAAAGCTGCCAAAAGTTATATCCATCGTTACAGTGAATTCTATAGCCCATTTGCTCTATATCTATTTGTGAAACATTGCCTTACATTCAATATGAGCAAGTCAATCAAATGTATTATTATGTCTTGGTCATTTAAATGTCTAGTAAATCCAATGTTACCACTGCCAACTTTTCCAGGCAAAGAACACACCATCAGGTCCCGGAAAGGCTACAAAGCCATTATCAACATATGATTCATGCTACTTTTCCTTTTTGTTTTTGGAGTGTGATCCCTTTCATTGTTTTTGGACTGTGCAGTGGCTTTAAAAGTTTGATTTTAAAAGTTTGTTCATGTTGTCCGATAGCTAAGAAGGCTGCTCCTATTCCCTAGTTATCAATGCTTACACAGTGATCAGTGGTCAGTAATTTAAAGGGGATTAATGGATGCACAAATCGCAATATTTAAAAATCTTCATCCTTTACTATTGAGAAAAGAATGCATTGATGTAGCTTACTCATGATGCCCTTGACTCCATGCTGGGACCCAGCAGTGGCTCGGGACCCATAGTTTGAAAATCACTGACCCAGGCCACTTAGACAGGGTAGACTGCATGTTTTGAGTTAGTAGAAAGCACATTGAGCTACATAACATTTTGCTGTCTTGCATCTTGCCTTTTTCAATAAACTTCAACCTAACGTTAATTTGCCAGAAAACAGTGGTTGTTCGGCTCCACGGACTGAGGTTTGACTCAACCAGTGTGATTAGTCGTGTCTCCAGAGCAGCTCCGCCTCAGAGAACTGTTTGTGTAAGTGAGACTGCGGGGCGGCACGGTGGCTTGGTAGAGGCACTGTTCCCTCACAACAAGAAGGTCCCCGGCTCAGCTGCTGGTCCTATAGTGTGAGGAGTTTGCGTTGTTCTCCTAAATGTTTGCATGGATTTCCTCCAACTGCTCTACTTTCACCACACAGACATGCAAGTCAGGTGGCTTGACAACCGGTCCAGTGTTTCCCTGCATTCTGACAAAATGCATGCTAGGATGTGTGTGACTCTGAACAGAAATGAGTGGGTAAAGAAAACTAAATTCACTAAAAGTTTACCCTCCGCCTTCTTTCTGATGCTCCTTAAAAGTGTTATAGACAAAAGGCCGAGGGAAATGAAGTGGGTCGAAAGCAGTTATAGGATGTGCTATTTTAATCTCACTCTATAGATACACAAGGCTCATCTGACAGCCATTACGAGTCTCTATAACATCTACTGACTCATTCTTATTAAATTTGTTTTTACGGCAAAATGAAAGTGGTGACTGGCCAGTGTGCAAAGGTCAACAGGGCTGCCAAATACAAGGGCGTTAAAGTTATAAAATAGTGGTTTTAATCTCAGTAACTGACACTATAACATTGTAATTCTCTGTTTACTTCTTTCCCTTTCTTCATTTTACTTTTGTCATCGACTGGTATGTGCTTTTATATTCTATATTATGACTGTAATTTGTTGTAATCCTGTTAAGCACTTTGTAACTTTTCCTTTGTAACTAAATCTTTACTTACTCAAACAATTCCTGCTGAATGCATGGAAATCTATGAGTTGGTGACACGCGTGTATCCTGTTGGTTAATTTTCCTTACTTATTCTGTTGGGACAGCAGGCTCAGTGAAGGGGAAAAAGAATGAAAGAAGGAGATTGCCGCCCCATTGCAAATAATCATCACATTAGATGAGTCAGTTCCTTTTATATGTGCGATGACAGCAGTTGATTTCGGCGAGCTGCTTCGATGAGGTTTCACCAGCTACTTTTACATGTATATCTATATAAGTCTGAGCTACTCCTTCAGAAGGCATACGTGTTCAGTGTGTAATGGCACATTGGCAATTAAATTGTGTTTACCTGCTGATGAGTTGTTGACAGGTGCCCCGCCCACCACAGCAAAGCCATCCAGGTTAACCCATTCAGGATCTGAGAATGACACAGATTTTGCCCAACGTCAGCTAATAAACAATGAGTCCGGCAGTAAATTATTCATATTAAAAAGTATATACCTGCACACAACTTTAAAAGAAATCGGATGCGGACAAATGTTTCAGCCTGGTGGAGTTGGATGTCTGTATTTAGAGAGTTTTTCTCTGCAGGAGTGATTCTGCGCGTAGGTCTACTTTTGAATACCTGAGATTCACGTGTGCCAACAACCAGCAAGAAAGGTCGATCTCTCTCTCTTTTTCCTGCTCTCCCCATCCCACTCCATCTTGCCCCCCCATAAGTCATTTCTCTCTGTCTTTGTTGCTCAAACAGTGGCAGGCCAGACACATTAATGATGCGGGGGGAAGCAGCGTGGTGTTATTTATGACGACCGACGCAGCTCGCATGCTGCTCGGGGAACGACACAGATCGATCTGCAAGGAATGTTTGGAAAGGGAACACGGAGACACAGCTTGGTTGCCATAGATTTATGGCACGCTGCACCGGAGCCGAATAGACCACAAGGCCGCCACAACACACTGGGCAGCTCACATACACACACACACACACACACACATACGCATTCACAAAGACACGCAAGCACAAAGGCATCTGCAGATATGTATTTGAATGCGCTGACACTCCTGCAAACAATAGAAGGCAACACTTGGAACCCCCACCCAATCCCCTTACCACCACCACACACACACATACACACATGCACGCACGCACACACACACACAGCAAGTGACCACAACACAGGGGATCGGGTTATAGGAACTGGGCTGGGTTTGGATGTGGAAAACAAGGGTTGGCTGCAGGCTTTGTGCCGCTGATGAAGTATGGCTCCATGATGCCAAGGACAGAGGAAAATGGAATAAGCAGGCTAGACTGCGTCAACACTGCAAACCAGTGTGTGCACAGAAACATGAGGCCTCAAGGTTTTATAAGGTGGGATTAGGAATTACCAGAGAAGCTGTTAAGACCTAAAAATAATCTCCCCCTGCTAAAGTTTAAAATAACAACTGTCTGCTGTGCTTTGCTGCATGGCGAGGCTAGGACGATGATGATGATGATGGCTGGTCACACACACACACACACAGACCACAGCTATGAGAGCTCTTGCCCTGTTCCTGGCTAATTTAAATGACAGTGCATCCAGTCATGAAGTAATGCACTGATGAAAATGAATCATACACACGTGCACTCTCTCTCAGACACACGCACATACACACACACACACACAGACGCGCATACACCTCACCTCCTGGAATCTCTAGTTTGTACACAGCTTTGCTCATCCCCTCCTCGTTCTTGGCACTTGTCTTGAGAAAGTGCAGAACTCCGGGATCTGAAAACACACTCCGCAGTTTAAGCCAAACCCCTTTTTCTTGCTCTCCCTCCCATTTATTTTCCTCTCAGTAACTTTTTTGTGTCTGGCGGCCCTTCCAGCGCTTCTCAGTTCCTTTGCAAACACATACTCTTTTGTTCCCCCCTTTTTTTTTTTTTTTAAGTGGACATCCTCAGTGCAACTTCCTCCCTCACACACCTCTGATGTAAACATATCTATCTCTCACTCTCTCTCACCCTCTCTCTCTCTCCTCCTTCTCTCTCTCTTACCTACATCCTCCAGTAGATGTGAGCGGCTGTCCTTGCCCACTTTACTGAAGCGGTGAGTCCTCATGGGTTTGCTGGAGCTGATGCTGTAGCGCTCCACGGGTCTTCCATCCAGCTGGATGGGAGGCTCCCAGCCCTCTCTCAGACTCTTTTCCACAGAAGAAGCCTGTTTCCCACTCTGTGGCCGCAGGGGCTTTTCTGCTGCAAAACAAATAAGTCTGATTGCATGCTGCATGCTTATTTGTATAGTCTGCTGTGCAAAGTGCATCTTACATTGTTTGCGTTGTATGCATCGTGCTGCTAACCTTGCACTGTGCCTGTCAGCGTGCACGCCTACTGTTCAAGTTCTGTAAGCCGTTAAGACGCCTCTACATCAATGTCACCAAGGCAATTTCCTGTGCAATTATTATCCTTGGCCTATAAAGTAACTGTGATTTTGATGAAGCATAAACTTGCGTGTAAGGCAACCCTGAAAGATTTCATGATTAAATAAATAAATGAGGATCGGGTTGGATGCTAGAGGCTGAAGACAACAAGGATTCTTCATTCTCCCTTTTGGCTAGATTCACCCATAACAAAAACAGAGTAAATAGTAACCACCACTCTTCTCCGACCAGACACTCATCCTTTGTTTTTTTGCATTGTAGGGATGATGGGATAACTCTCCAGCAGGCCGGCATTACACCCATATAATCCAATAAAGCATCCAGTGGCATATGAGCATATGAGTATGAAACTTTGTATGAGAGGAGAGCCACTTACAGGCTCCGAAAGGAATGAAGACAAGATCAGTGAGGAGCCTCCATTTGAGATGCTCGGAATTAGCTCGCTCAATTAATCATGCACACAAATCATGACTTGAAGCCCGAGAATTTGCATGGATGCTGAAGCCTCAGCTGAATCATCATGATAGTTGCCAAGGAATGTTTGTGAGAAGTCTGCGTCTCATATACAAAGTTTGATATCATAAACAATACATGAAAACCTTAATCAAACATTTAAGTTAATTTATAATTTGGATTCTGAGGGAAATGATCCTCACCCTGCTCAGGTCTTATTGACATGGAAGGGTACACCTGAATGTATCTTAACTAAAGAAATGAAGCACTGCATGGTTTACATAGTTAGCATGCTGGTCATTCATGGCTTTCACATATAACTGTCCGTCCATCTCATAAACAGCTCCTCCTTATGACTCTCTGTGCGCCCCGAAGGTTTACAGCAACAGTTTTGGTTTAGCACTGCCACAAAATGACTTTATCACTCTGAGTTCTTGTTGTCTGCAGGTGTGAGTCCAGCTGGATCTCCACTTTCACTTTTCAAATTTGCAGACCATTTGCCACTCAAGTTTACAGACAGACTCAGCTTGCAATGTTGTCTGTAGTTAACTTGGACTTTTAGTATGTGCTGAAAGCTCGTCTAATCACAGTTTCTGCTCATTGGAGATACAAGCAGTCTGGCACCAGGCCCAGAGATACAGACTAGCATCACACGGAGAAACGGAGCGTGTGAAAGTGTGTGCAGATGAAAGAGTGTGCGAGTGTTTCCCAGTCACACCAAAAACAAAACACTATCCGTCCTCATTATTTCCTCATTAATGGAGGCTTGCAGTGGAGTCGGTTTCATCAGCTGTTCGAGACAGACCGCTCTGACACAAGTCTGGCCCGGCTTCAGTCACTTCTACCCTGTTTCCAATAAGGCCGTGTATTACGTAGGAGGAGATCTGCTCCTCTATCCAGACATCAATCTATGATTTGGCCTCTTTAGAAATTTATGATTCAAGGGCAAAGCAGATGATTTTTGATTAAATCAAGACTTTTTCAAGCACAACACATGCACGGTCACCATCCAACAATAAACAATTTGGGAAGCAGTTAAGCAACTCAGTGGCTGTAACATCATAATCTTATGGAGGCTGCAGGCTGTTGCCATGGGAAACCCGGACAACAACATTACATTTTCTGAGCTGCTATGATGAATGTGATAGATATTTATTTGCACTGTGTGGGTTTATTTCTACCAGAGTTGCCCTAATATATTGAGTTTTGGGATTCCAAGAAAGTATGGGTATAGATAGATAGATAGATAGATAGATAGATAGATAGATAGATAGATAGATAGATAGATAGATAGATAGATAGATAGATAGATAGATAGATAGGGGACAGAGAATTAGATAGAGAATGATAGAGAATGAGATTGAGTTAGATAGTGGAGAGGACTGACTATGTGAAGAATGAAGGCAGGGCCTGAGGGGTCATTAGTTCAGCATCTTTATTGGAGAACTGTGTGTGCATGTGTGTATGTGTGTGTGTGTGTATTTATATGTGTGTGAGGGAGACAGGATGTGCAGCACACATGCATGCTCACAGACACACAGGCAGGCAGCCAGACAGACACACGTGTATGTGCATGTGTAAGTCAGCACCAGAAGCATATGCAGGTAAGCCCCGAGGTCAAAGGATGCTTGTAAAGCTGTTCTAGAAAATACTTGTGGTCGTGCACCTGCGCCCTGCCCCCCTTTTACAAGAGCACCCTCTCACCTCTCCTCAAAATCATAGACGCTGACCGCCCAGTCACCCCTAATGAGTTTGCCATTTAGTTCCCATAACTGTCTCATCCTCAGACTCACATCAATAACCAGGGTGCACCGGGGCAGGGTGTGTGTGTGGATGGGTGGGGGTTACTTTCTGGGGGGCCAAGCTGTCGAAGTGACGCTACTATATCATTGCCGAGTTAAGCTTTGTTCAGACAGCAGACAAATCCAACAACTTTTTGTCGCGGTGCAGCTCACATTCCTCACACAAGGCAAGAAACCTTTTTTTTTTTTTTTTTTTTTTCATTTTCCAAGTGTGCCCATTTTTTAACCCATTTTTTTGTTGTTGTTTTATGCTCTGCTTGTCACAGTGTGTGAGCTGAAGTGCCCACGGCAACGCTTGAAACCTGATCTGAGAGGTCAGATTTAATTGTTTTTTCAGAGATGTGGAACACATTTCAAAGCACCGATATGACTTTGGTTCAAAGGATTAGTTTGAAGTGATTGACACAAGGTGGTATGACTTACCTGCAGTCATACTGATGCTTACTAGACATTAATTCAAGTGAAAATCCCCACAGTTGGTGTAGTGGCTAATTGTGTCTGTGAGCAGGAACCTAAAAGAATAGTAGTTAAAAGATAACAGCTAATTGCTAATATTTTTATCTACAAAACCTTGCTAAAAATGTTAAAACCATCCACAACAAAATGCAACAGCAAAACAACAATCTATTAGACAGATGCTATGTCTTGGAACTATTTCATATAATTAAAAAATGCCACTGGAGCCTGCTTACTTAGTGTATCACTCCACCCATCAGTTCTGCACTATCTCTGGTTTTCCATGTGGAAATAGTGTATATTGTGTGATGGTGCACTACTGTTATCTGGTAAATAAAATCATTCTCAGTTATAGCATTAGTAAATTAGGAGTGATAAGCATTGTTGTTACATGTATTGTTGGCATATTTTTTTTCTTGGCATTTTTAGCAAGGTTTTGTGGCTGAAAATGTTACCCATTAGCTGACCATACTGACTGCTATTCATTCTCTAGCTTGCTTGCTTGGACAATTAGCTACCACCCTGACCACAGAGATCACCTCTGGAGATAATGGCCATGCATCAGCATCACTTGTAGCAAGTAAATCTTAACACCATGTGTCAATAAATGCGGACTATGCCTTTAAATCTCATCTGAAATGATCAGATTCCATGTGTTTTCTTTAAAAATTCACACCTCAGCTATATTTAATATGCAGGAAAAAAATGCAGATCTAATCTGCCTGTCTGAACAGCGGCCCGTATGTATCCGGGCCAGGGAATACAAAATTCTTAGTAACACCTCTTCCCACCTCTATTCAATTCAATTTTATTTATTTATATAGCCCAGAATCACAAATTACAAATTTGTCTCAAAGGGCTTTCCAGGAAAAACAACATCCTCTGTCCTTAGACCCTCACATCGGATGAGGAACAACTCCCTAAAAAAACCCTTTAACAGGGAGAAAAAAAAAAAAAAAAAACTCTGATCATCCATAAACTCTCTGCAGTGGCCAGATTTGCTTTAACATGAACACATCTGGTTGCCACCATCTGACTGCTGTCAGTCACACAGGATCACTAGCAGTCAGTGCTATTTTATTTGTAATAATTAAGTCTTATTTTAGTATTCATGCTGACTACGAACAAAGTCATATTTAAAGCAACAACTTTGGTGGTAAATGTGGGGGTTGGATGGGTTACATACTTACAAATGCACATATGACATATATTGCATGTGATAGTCACAAAAAGGAACTGATAATCAGTGTAATTACAGTCTACAATCACAGAAACATGCAGTTTAACTGGAGCAGTAGAGGATTAGATGTTTTGATAAAGAGCATATCAAAAGCAGCTGTGCGAGGGGAATAAAATAGAATAGAATAGAATAGAACAGCTTTTGTCCTCAAGTGGAAGTTTGACTTTGGCAGAATAAACTTAGCACAGGTACACTAAACAGACGAAACAGAAAAACCTGCACAATTCGAAGTGCAACTCAATAAAATAAATAGATATGAAACCCAATCATGAGATAAAATCAGTTTCTATTCATGGCAAACAAGGACCAATGAGTTAATGGATATAATTGCATTTGGTATAATTAGTATAAATAATACAAATAGGTAAATAATACATGGAACCTCACTAGGGGGCGGTTTGTCAAAAGGATAAACACAGTAAAGCCAGAGAGCTTATTTCCACTGTGGTGCTTAGAATCATTTTTCATTTCTCTCTTTCATTTTTTTTGCGTGGTTCTTGGCAACCTAAAGCATCTACCTGATTTAAACCACTCAAACTGTGAAGACAAGGCCGAGAGTTTAAAATTTTATCTGCCTTTCTCACGGTGTGGGACTTGTGTAAAGCTGTGCACTCGGCATGCTTCCCCACTCCAATTTAGTTTGCCCATGTTGACCACTCTCATAAATTTGGCTGTGCCTTCAGATTTTAAAGTTACCACACCAGACATTCACTTCCACTGTCTATATTTTCTCAGCTGCTCTGGAGATCTCAGCCACAGAGCTCCGCAGTCACAGGCTCACTCCTCTAGCCGTTCGACTTTCCCCGTTGATACTCAGTCAGCGATGGAGATTGGCGTCTACACTCCAGGTGAAGGTTACGCTGCTGTGCCTTCCTGCGGCGCACTCACTCTTCTAACATTCAGCTGTGCGGTGACAGGTGTGCTCACGGCCCAGGTGGTTCTAACTTAAATAAATGGAACGGCGCCTACAGATGACATCATGACATCAGACAAGCCAGTGCTGGCAGGTCTGACAAGCCGGGTAGCAGGTTGAGGGCGGGGGGGCTGTGGGGGGAAGGTCGACGGATGTCAGGTGATCAAACAATCCTAGCATAGCTCACGCTGTGGAAAATATTAGCTGCGCGCTGCTGCTCCCTCTCTCTCGCTTTCCCTGTCTCTCCCTCTATCTCCCTCTCTCCTATTTCCCCAATACAAAATGTTAAAGCTATGAATTCCTGATTCCCAATGCTTACAGGTCTGTCGTTGGATTCTCCTGCAGAATTCCAGCATGTTAAGTGGAGCAGAGAAATTAAATTCCACTGGCCTGTGAGGACATGATTCCCTCTTTCCCTCACTCCCTGCCCCAATTACTCTCTCTCTCCACTCTCACTTTCCAGCAATTGATGGGCCCTGGATGCATGGAAGAAGCTGACATTATTTCTTATCCAAATAGAGTATGTTTCTGCTCTCTGTTTTTATTCTGCTCCCACCTGAGGTGTCCAGACAGCTCCCATGGTTCTAATACTGTATGAGGTTTTGAAGGGATTCAGTCTGACAAGGTGATGACATCCAAGTGAATGAAAGTAAATGAGTAACACTCCTGTCTCCCTCAACAATTACTGTCAAGATGCCCTACAGCAAAGTGTTTAACCCAAACCTGCTCCAGTGGAGCGGCTCAGTGGCCAGCAGTAGTCGACTGTGGTAGCGCCGGGCAGCTCCCAGGTGTGAATGGATATAAATGGATTCATGTGAAGCAGGGTGTTGCAGAAAAATTGCAAAAACTTCCTAAACGATGGAAAATGGAAAGGAAAACACGCGAGGAGCAGGGAGAGACGGCAAAAAGCAGCTGAGACTAGTCAGAAAACACAGTGACCTCATGCTCTAAGTGCTTCCAGTTGACAGAAGGAGAGAAGGAGGCAATATAGAAACATAAAGATCATCTGACAAAATAAGTGGCCTGGCTGAGACAGAGAGGAGGAGAGAGGGAAGAGAGGTCCATTGTAACGTGGCCTTTAAACCAGTCCAAAAAGGTTAGCTTTTTCCTCTGCAAAACTCCCAAAACTTTATGGCACTTTGGATATTTTTACTGTCTGGAGGATGTGGGCTTCTTTCCCCCCAAAATTGATTTCACAAACAGCGCTCAAGGAACTTTTAAAACATGTGCACTGTGGTTTGCACGGTCTCCATGCCTGTTAAAAATGCTCTGTCTGTGTGATATATCACCAGGGCTGTGCTGACAAGTGATAAAATGACCCCTGATAACAATCCTATTTCACAGTCTGCAATCTGTCAGTGTTTTTGCCACCAAATCCCTCGAGTAGGTTAAATTACCCCTTCGGTTTGTTTGTTCCTTTTTTTTTTTGTTTTGTTTAGATGTCAATGTGACACATTTTCTCAGGAATGCTTTGATTCATTTTGGCATTACATCAGGCAAACTCGTGCTCAGTGGTAAATGGTTTATTGTTTATGAGATGTATGCAATAGCAAGCAGCAAAGCAGCACTGCCCGGGGGAAGTGTGAGACACATGGACAGAAAATCTTCCTTAAGCCCCCTGCGCGCCCTCTCTCCCACAGCACTGAAATTTCAGAGGCGGGTCATCATCAGACTTTGGCCAGATTAGGTCACCATTTTGGCACCTTACCATTCAGGAGAAATCACAGCACTGTTTTTCTAAAATCACATGTCTCATGATGTACTCTAATATTTGTCATCTTCTTCTAATTGTTGCTGAAAGTTAGTTCAGGATGTGCCTACTGTATGAGGTAAGGTTATATTCCATGACTGCTGCTGAGAGACCCGCATCATATTTTCCCTCCATAAAGTAACGAGGATGAAGAGATATAATGTCACAGTCCAAATTTGCCATAATTGGTCACTTACACTGGCTCATTCACATCTGCAAATGATAAATCAAACTGCAATTTCTAAATTAAATCTTGTAATACACTCGAAATAGCTGCAATTCATCTGTTCTTTTTTTTCTGCACTATAATATCTGCCACAACTGGTGATTTGGAAAGTTTAATTTCTCTCTCTCTCTCTCTCTCTCTCTCTCTCTCTCTCTCTCTCTCTCTCTCTCTCTCTCTCCCTCCTTTCTTTCTAACAATGACTTTCCTAAACCATGCTGTCACAATACAAGTATCAAATTGATGCACTCAGGAGCATCAGATTGCATAAATTCTGGCAGCAATAACAGACTACATATGAATACACTGTATTACAGCACAGTGTTGAAATTTAGTCGACATCACACTTTGCTCCTGGCATTTCCAGAAACAACATTTTAAGCAAAACTTTGAACAGTTAAGAAGAGAAGAAGAGAGAAGAGAGAGCACCTGAATCACTGAATTTGCCTGAAATTGCTCAGGCAAATTGGTAAAACTGAATCCACAATGAACGACCCAGGGGTGCCAGCTGTGCACCTGCTCAAAAACACATCTGGATACTGAATCTTACCTGTCCATCCACGCCCCGATGCGCACAAGGTGACCAACAGCGCCAAGAGCGTCCTGGTTGCGGCTAAAGCCATAGTGAGTGAAGTGCGCTTCTGCTGCGGAGCGGCGCAGCGGGCGGATAGAGAGGGCTGGGACTCACCTCCCCTTCCCTCCCATACGTCTGCCTCTTCCGATGGGACTCCCGCTTTTCAATATGCTGACATCCACTTTGGACTTGAGCACGCGAAATAAAAACTCGTACACCCAAAGTTAAGTTTGTAAAAACGTGTTAGTATTGGGACAGTGTTACACCAGTGTTAGTCCATCTCCAAGGCTCTCCAGTCTCTGCTGCTGATAAATGGGACTGAAAATGTTTAAGAGTCCTCACACTGAACACATTTAACTCCTGATAGGGTCTGTTTCCTTAATTTAATTTAATTTTTGTTTGATTCCCCTCTCTCTCAGTTTTACATGCTGCTCAAATATTTTCCACATATATAGGCAATGTATTCACAGCATCGTAACGCCTTTTTGATTGCGGATCAATAAGGTCAAATTAAAACGAAAAGAAATAAATGTCTCCCTCTTCAGGATGACAGCAGCATTGATTTCATCCCGAAGTGATGCCTCGCAACAGGTGGAAAGCCCAGAACCTGACCACCATAAATGCAGTTCTAGTTCTGTAAAAACCCTGTAAACCATAAATCCTGTGCAAGTCGATGAGAAAAGATGAGAAAAGAAGGAAAAGAGTAGCCTAAGCCCTGTGCTCAGCAGTGTGCCTTTAGGTGACTATCTTAAAACGACTGGGACGTGGTGAACAGACAGGCTGACTTTTTGAGCAGGTTGTTTATGTTCAGCTGATGAAGGTCAATTCCTTTAATTATCCCTAGACAAAACAATCAATACTCTTAGACTCTTATAAATTAATATTACATGAAGTAATACCTTTATGGCCCCCAACAGTGAGTTTACAGTGATCACCATACATGATATTACAGTTTTTATCTTCAGTTTAGTATCACCATATTATTTCTGTAACATTCCTACATAGTTTTGCAACTTACTATCCACACGTTTATGAGTCTTGTATTATTCTTTTTCATAAAGGCTGGCAGGCTGTTTTCCCTTTTTTGGCCTGATTTTGGCTTTGGCCTGATTCTCTCGTAACAACAGTTGAGCTCAGATGGGCATGAAAAACTGTTGCAAATGCTGAGTCTTAAGCCTGACGCCATCCCCAGTTTTTTACTATCCTGCACCTTTTTGACTTTCAGACACATGGTTGATAGTTTAGTGGCTAAATCCAGCACAGTTGGGGATCAATACCTTTTAATTAATGGTTACATTTTATCTGACATGGATTTCAATGTAGGTCGGTGATTCATCTGATCTGACAAGCAAATTTTCATCCTCTGTGAACTATACCCAGCATGGCGCCTTACCTCACCATGCATACTAACCAAAACCCTAATCTTATCCCTCGGACTGAATAATACCAGGTTATTTACCCACTAGATGGCGCAACAAGCTCTGGTTAAATAGTAGACAATTAAGTCAGCATTTTGAGAACTAATTGTCTACACAATAACTTAAATACATGACAAGTCTTCATCCAGAAGTGTGTCGTTGGTGCAGTGAAACATCACAGCCATCACTGCGCTTCCTCAGCGCTCACTCACATCTGCTACCGCTCTCATGATTTTGATGAGTGGAAAGTGATTGATTGATTGTGCAGCGATGTCTGTTTTTATGTTGTGTGTGAGGCCTTCGACTTGTTCCCACTTATTTTCCATCAAACGTCTCCCAGTGATCAACTTTCAGCCCAGTTTCAGACGGAAATGCAAGTTCACAGTCGATTTCAGAGCAAACATTACATACCAGGCAATGAACTGAGCAATGTTCAAAAGCAAAACCTGCATCATTTTTACGACCTCTACAAAACCCCTTTTCTCTGTGGTATTGTCAGGTGTTTGATCTGGGTTATTGTCTGGGTTTGAAATATAGTGGGATAAAAATGTCATGCTTCCTTATATGTAAATCTTCCTTACATGTAAATCTTTTAAAGTACAAGTACACACTCAACCTTGGCTTAACCTTGATCAAAGGCCTTCAGCAGAAAGATTTAAGAGGCACAGTGTGGAGGGCCCTGATTTCTACCTTTGGTTATTTCCAGGGTATTAAACTGTATTCCTTGTAACTGCAGCTTAATAACACTGATGTCAGATGTTTTGAATTGTCTACGTGGCCTCACTGGAGTCCCATTCAGCATTTTGTTATTGTGTGGGATGTCCGGGTGTCTCAGTGCTTCTCTTGGGTTTGCTGTAACACTTCTTGACCTTTTTGACTGTGATAAAACAGCAAATCCTCCCGCAAGGCCAGCAGCAAACTTATAGGCCAGTCATTCTTTCCCTCAACATTTTTATAGCCCCGAGGAGACTGACAGAGTTTAATCTCTCTGCGATATTCTCCATGTGCCTGGCAGAGCTGGGAGGCAGACACAGATCTGTCAGTGGCTGCACAACACCATTTAATACATGTCAAGATCTGACAGCCATTAACAACCACAATACACACTCATCCCAGTCTGGCCATGCCAAAGTGATAACAGACTGGTTTGTACACAAATCGTCATCTGTCTGGTCTTTCTCCCCTTAAATCCAAGCCAACATCTCCCCCTGTTGGTGAAGGCCTCTACCTGCACCGGAGAAAGGATCTGACTCCAGAGACACGATGAACCAAATTCTCAGGATTCACCTCACCTCTTCACATCAAATAATGAAACATGTAAACGGAAAGGCAGGCAATGCAAGGGCACACCACTTTGTTTACTGATGTTCAGAATGAGCCTGAGGAAGGATAAATCCCCTCAAGTCAGAAAGATAGATAGATAGATAGATAGATAGATAGATAGATAGATAGATAGATAGATCCTTTACTGTCATTTTTATGCATCATGCCAAGAGTAATGACCCATCATGCCAAGACTAATGACCCATAAAATTAACAGAGCACTTTTAAATGTCTGTCTTGGATCTAATGTTTGATGTCAAATGTACAAAAAAATGAAAACAGTGAAGTAAAATGCTCTTTGGGTAATGGTGAGATAAACTAGCTATCTGGAGCTCCAGTGCCATTCATGATTCTTTACCACATTATAACAAGGTGGGGTGACCTCCCAAATATCCTGGTCTGCCTTTAAAAGCTTTAGAAACTTTTCCCTTTTGAGATGTTTTATTGGATTTCATGATCCAATAAAAGCAAGAGTGAGCGCAGTGATTTCTTCTGTAGGTTCAGTGATGAAAACTGAGCAGGTCAGTCCTGGTGAAAGCCCTGCTCCTTTCTTGTTTTCATCTGATAAATTCACCTCAAATTATAAAAAAGGAAGATGAATCAGATAAGACACATCATAACAGTTTTTCTTATATTATTGAAAATCAAATGCAACCAACACGAGGAAGGTAGCTGTCATGTTTTGTCCATTTGTGTTTACTAATTCATAACCATTCAGGAAGTAGAAGAGACAGCCAGCAGTTGAGCTGTGAATATGATTCACTTTGGGGGCATGAGAACACACAAAGTCAGTTTTGAAAAAGCTATTAGTATGAAGAGTTTTTTTTTTTTTTTTTTTTTTTCACCAGTGGTTACAAAATAAACATCTTACTTTGGCAGCAAAATTGAATCGCCACAAAATCAATACACACGTCACCCTTCATCTCCATGTCCCCAAGGGGCCAAGAGTGTAATGGAAGAAGATTTTTTATTGTCTCTGCCTTTGGAAGGCACACTTCATTAACTCTCTCTCTCTCTCTCTCTCTCTCTCTCTCTCTCTCACACACACACACACACACACAGCAGCTTCCGATAGTTCATGAGTCAGCACTAAACCTGTCACATTTTTGACGTAAGAAGTGTCATCGAAGCAAAGAGTTGTCACTTTTGCTCTTGTTCTACAAACCCACACATACACACACACATGCACCTCATACACACACACACACACATGCACCTCATACACACACACACATGCACCTCATACACACACACACACACAGAATTGGATTGCTCCTCAGGTAGGCACTTGAGCTAGCTCAGCACAAGCAGTACAAGGTGTCTTGTCTTGTTAGACACACGCCCGAGGTTATTTATGTCAAGTCCTGCTTTAATTCCCCAGAGTGTGAAGAGACAGGAGACTTGCCATGTTATTGGCTGTTTCTTTTGTTATGTAAAGTGAGACCTGATAAGTGAGCAGCACCGTGTGTCTGAGCAAAGTTACTGAAACAAATCAGACGCTATCGGCTTCATTACGATTTTATCTCCGCTTGTCTTCGCTTTCAATTTGTTCCTGCATGTGTGCTATTAATACAAAGTGCAGAATGTTCAAACCGGGGATCAATATCACACTAAACTCCATTACAACACTATTACTTATTCATCCTACAGCAATTAATCAATAATGCACATATTGTTTCTGTAAATGATGGTGAAATTCAAAAAGCTCTAGGGTTTATGCAAGGCTTTTATGAGTGTGCATCCAAAGCCTATACGGTCCTGTGTGTGTCTGAGATCCTGTCATTCGGGACCATCTCAGAATGTAAGTTGAAATCCAGCTGAGCTAAAGATACTTATATATTCTCTCTGAAACAGATCTTCTCCTGTGGGTATCTCACTGGGAACTGCATCTGTGTGATTCCTCTGCTGTTTTTGTGTCTCTTCCAGTGTTATATGGGAGAGCTGCCGAAAAAGGCATTTAATTAGCTTGGCTGACAAGATAATGGCTTATTATAGGGGGACTCAATTCAGTGAACAGAAACACAAATTGTAGAGGGAACTCAGATCCTGGAGGCTCCTCAGTTCTGAATTTCTTGTTAGATATGGCTTCCAAACAGAATTCTGGCAAATTTACTTCAAAGTTGAGCTCGGCTTAAAGTCCTGCACAGCATCGCAACCGCAGTGCTGAATGTGCCTTGACTGAAGGTTTTGAGCGCAGTGTCACGGTCAGCGCCCACATCAAAGTGAAACGAGGAGGCTGTGCCCAAGGCCCAGGTGTGGGACCAAGCCTGCTACAATTATGATAATAATAAAAATGAATGAGTTTATTTTTAGAGCACCTCTCATACAAAAACGTGCAGCTTAGAATGGTTTATAAGAGAATAAAAGGAAAGCAAACAGTGTTTTATTAAGAAGAGAAAACACAGGAATTCAAATTAATATCACCTCACTGGTTCTTCTAGGTGCAGGAGCATTGCGGTGCTGTTGGAGGGACTGCTTGCTGCTGGCCATGGCTCCATGCACTGCACGACTAATACCTGACAGGGGCATTTCTGAAAGTTTCCCCTCACAAGATGTCTGCATGGGGCCACTGCACCCGGCACCTGGTACCCTGACAGCACAGTTTAATCTGTTCCTTGTTATACGCCATGAGGTGAAATTGGATTTCAGTATCAAACTTACCATTGCCAATGTTCTTGTTCCAAATATCTTTCCAAACATCCTGAAGAATTGTGTCAAAGCGGGCCCTGCAAACTTTTTCATTTGAAGAAACACACAGCGCCACAGATTCTAATTCGATATGGTTTTGGCCCAAGAAACTCTGTCTGAAAAATGTTTGTTGTTAGAAATAGAACGGTTTAATGAAGAACTCTTCCTTGGAGTGGCACATACAATCAAGACCATCATTTTTTTTTTTTTTTGGCATTCTCTCACTGCTGATATCTAATGAAGTAAAATAATATTGCAAATAAAACATTTTTTTTATTATCCCTGACACCCATTGGCGGTACTTGTACCCAAATTTTGGAACCACTGATGCATCTTAATCTACCTGCTGGCATTTTATTGTCACAGATGTTTCCATGTCAGCATCTCACCAGGATGATGTGGGTGATCAGAGCGCCATTTCTTCCATCCCAGGTTAGCAGGCCAGCAGACATCGACCGCTGCCCAGCACCAGGCGGGAACAAATGGCAAAGCTCATCTGACCTCTGACCTCTGCCTCCCTCATCTCAAGAGACCCAAAGGGCAACACTGAGTTGCCTGGCAACCGTCACGGCCACAGAGCATCTGTCCTGACGAGGAATAACTCCATAACCCCACAATACATTTCAGAGGGAAATGCTTCTTTAAAAAATGTACAACAAAACAATGAACAAAGTTAGAAGAGATGAAACACACCATAAAATGCTAAATGCTAAAATTTGACTATAAATTAGATTATAAATTAAATTCTTCATTCTACGCAAACAAATTACAAGTCCCTTTTCTCGGCATAATACAGTTATTTTTGCGCCAGGATTGAACTGACTGAGTTTTTGGCTTTTTGGCTCGACTTAAACTAATATCCTATGAATCTCAGATATATTTGAATATATTTTACTATGCTGCATTGCTTATTTAGCCGACTGCATGATGAGAAAATGGAAACAGAGCTGCGAAGGCGCATGCTTCATGCTGAAACAATGAAGGCACTACAACAAAGCCCAAGATTGGGCTGTGTTGATTTTTTTTTTTTTTTTTTTTACAGTCAAAGCATTCCCCACACCCTCCCCCTTCCTCATACTAGAGCTGTACCACTGTCCCCCCGCCCTTTCCTCCGTAACAAGCAGAGTAACACCAAGTGCCAACCCCGGAGATGCGCGATAGACCCAGCAGCCACGGCGCGTAGAGCAGGATAACATATAACTGGAGCCTATGAATAATTCACACATCTTTTCTTCCAGTGAGACACAAAAAACAGGAGTACTGATGCTGCTTATAGAATGGGAAAACCTTTTCTGTTTTCTTTGATTTACCGAATCAGGATGCGATGAGAGGCTTATCTACAGAGCACTGAACACAGACGGCACCTAACCTGTTCAAGTTTGATTTGTGTGGAGTAAAAATCACTCCTCCTGCCAGCGGGTACTGATGATGGCTCTCGTGGTTCACCTGAAGACAGTCGCCTACCTTCGGGGGAAGGGAGACAGGATCGCCAAAGTTACATTCAGAGGTAGGGTGGCTCTTTTGGCATCAAATCACTCTGCATGTGATCTGCCCTGATTTGAAGCAGGGGAACTGGACGGGGTTCATCGGCGATCCTGGCTGCGTAAAAAGTTGGGGGAACTCCCGCTGGGTCTCCGGTCCCGGACCCAAATAAATCAGAGCGTTTCTATTGCGTCTCAAGTTTCCTTTATGTCTTATCTCCCAAATGAATATTGTGATAAAAGTGCCTATAAATATATTCTGCATACCATAAATCATTAAAAAAGAGAATTAGGTGCTATGAAGTCACTAAATACTGCTGTTTAATGTCATAATCACACTAAAAGTCCGTGGAAATGTCACAGTAATATTACAGTGATTTGTGTGTTCCACTTGTCCGTGCCTATAGGAATATTATGTTAGTCTATATAGCCTAGTGGTATAGAGATTTTAAAAAAGAGCAGTAGGTGAAGTCACCATAAACTGGCTGATTACCATAAACAAATCATAGTGCGAGGTAATATTACAGTTATGTTACACTGATTTCGTTGTGATTTCGTGATTCGTGATGTTCCACTTGATGTCCTTAGATTTTTTTTTTTTTTTTTTTTTTTTTTTTTTGCTGTAGCTCCCGAAGCCCGCGGCAAAGTGGCCAGTGAAATAGCCAAGCGCTTACAATTGACCAAAAAGCAGGATATTAATCGATCCGGGGTTTTCCCCTCTCGCTCCCTCGGGGGAAATTGCAAATCCATAGCTGTTATTTCGCGTTTTACAACTCTTCTGCAGCGCAGCCGTGCGGTCCCCGGCCGGGACGCTGCATCCTGCGGCTCAGAGAAAACAACTTATCACCACAGTGCGTGTGTGTGTGTGTTTTCTCTGAACCAACACACGGGGAGGCGAGAGGGCGGCTTGATAGAGAGAGGCGGAATAAACTCAGTGGGATTATATGATACATCGATAGTGCGCGCGCCTGTGTGTGTGTGTGTGTGTGTGTGTGTGTGTGTGTGTGTGTGTGTGTGTGTGTGTGTGTGTGTGTGTGTGTGTGTGTATTTCAGCACCTTGGAGAGCGAGCAGTTCAGTGTGTGACAGCTGACACATGTCGCATCTTGATTTCTGTTAAGTGCTTCCACCAGTGCCTCTCTCTCTCTCTCTCTCTCTCTCTCTCTCAGTTTCTGCAGCAAATGAGCAAATGCACCAGGGTCTTGATACTCCATGAACCATGTCATCCAAATCAAGGATTAGATCGTTTCCTCGCTCCCATATGGTCCAATTGTTGTTGCAGTTCCACCTCCTCTTTAATAGCCTGTTATTGCTATAGCCAGTGTTATTGGAACAACTACATTTTCCTCATGTGCCCTCTGTATTCACATATTGTGTCCGTCTTTGTGTTTTCCTCTACTCGCCATCACCCAAGTCCATTACAGTAAAACAGATCTTTGTATCAAAAAACAGATCAGTTTTTGAAGATTTAATCATTCCAAAATGGTTTTATACGGTATACTTTGCAGCTTTTCATTTGTTTACTTCACTCAGTGTGGCCTCCCCCATCGCTTTCATTTCTGTCAGATGCTCATTTGAGATGCTGTTGACAGCCTTGTTGGCTTTTCCCTGCAGGCTGTCAGCAGAGTTTCCTGAGTGCTTTCAGCTCAGAGAACTTCCTGTCTGGAGAGGAAGGGCTCTGTCAGGAAGCTCCCCTGCCCCGCTGTGGAGGCAGGTGGGGCGATGTTACGTAACTAAGATCCACTTCACATGTTGTGTCTGACAGGCGTGTGAACACAAAGAAACTTAAATTGGTAGCTAAGAAGGCAGCGATAACTCGAAACTGGACATCACAAATATCTCCGGAAAATAAAACCCATAAATCAGTGTGCTAATTTCATCCAAACGGTGATATGAGGAGCCATAAAGAGGCCTGGAGAATTCCCTGGCCAGTTAAGGCTCCTGTAGGTTGGGTATTATATGACACCAAGAACAATGACTAAAGCAAGCAAGAAATAACGCTTTATCATAGTAAGGTACACAAAATCCTGAGTAGACACCAAGGAAATGAGTGAGAATCAAAGCAACAATAAAGTACTTGTTAACAAACAGTTGACAACTAGCTGCTGAATAATCATCATTTACTGTTTAGTAGATAATAATAATGTTACTTGAAAACAGACTGTTAGATGCTGATGAACCCGTGTCTACTTATTAGTTCCTGGATATCTGTTAATCTGCATTATCACCTCTTTCTTAATGCGACTGTCTTGGTTAACTCTGAGTAAGATGTTACGTGGCATATAATCAATAACAACTTATGTCCTCATTACCTCTATGTTAGCTACTGTTAATGCATTCTCATAAATAAAGTAGTGCATCATAGTAAAGCTGAAACTAGTAATGCGTCATCATGGGTCGAACCCCCTCAGGTAAAACAGTGCAATCCCATTCACAGCTCATAAATAACTACCAAGGTATTACTACAAATATATCATTATTTCATGACATCTTAGCAGTATGTATATATACATAAAGGGACTAAAAAATGTAACAATTGGTAAAATAATAATGAAGTAATGGTGCATTAATAGTACTCTATTACTAGTACTCTATACTCAGTCAGTATTTTACTTAAAGGCACACAAAAATAGTAACTAATAGTAACTAGAAAGTAATTGATTTTGTGCCATTTACCACCTTATTCAGAGTTAACTGGGAATGGTGCAGTAAATGCAATGCAGACTGACAGATATCCAGGAAGTAATAATGCTGTCTAACATTAACATGGTGTCCAGTAATCTATTCTTATGTCATTTATCATTCACTTACTGTACAGTACTTGATTGTGAATTGGGAACTTGTTAACGATTTGTTAACAAGCTGCTTGTTTATGAATTATTCCTCTTTCATTCTTTGTGTGCAAAATGTTAAAACCAGCCCAGTCACATGAAAATAATGCCGGTGTTTTACCTCTACAAACCATGTTGAAATGTCATATTTTCAAGTTTCATGGCATGACATAAAACGAACAAAAAACACATTAGGAGGCGGGTGGGGTGGACTTTGCTTTTGCAGACCGCAGTTCAAGTCCTGTGTTCAGTGAGAAATTATGCTAGATTTTGTCCAATATTAGCAAACATTCGCTTATGTTTTGTAACGTTAACCACAACCTGTCCTAACCCAAACCAAGTAGCTTTGGAGCTATCAAAGCAAACAAAAGTGACTAAAGCAGCTAACAAGCAGTCACATGACAGTCACATGACACCAACGCAGGCTCCACCACATTGGTTATAAGTGTAATTGTTAATGTGTGATGTATTTTTGGTTCAGAAATGTTGATACTTCAAAGTATTTTCTTGGTTTGCAGAAACAGAAAATGGGAACATGGTATTCTGGCATCGCCAAAGCTGGCAACCAGATGGCAAAACTTTGCCACTGCACTTTGCACAATTATTAGGAAAAAGTTAAATGGTTTCTGATATCTTCTGGAGCAGCGATTCTCAATGTGTTTGGCCCATGACCCCTGAAAACAAACCAGTGCCTACTCACGTACAAAGATTACCTAACAACACCCCGGGGGGTCCCAACCCCCAGTTCGAGAACCACTTGCTCAAGAAGAAAGTCTTTAATGGATGCTCACATTTTCTGTCTATCTTTTAGATTCTGTTCAAAGAGTAATTCGCTGCTCTTGGCCTTATCAGAGAACAGGCTCTTGATGGTAATGCCAAGTCTCTGAACAGTAGCCTGCAGGAGAACTAACACAGAATAATGTGGGAAGTGTATATCAGATCTAAATGAGAAATTAAAGCTTTATTTCTGCCTTGGTGGGAGAAAGTCAGAATTACTATTTTAAGATATTCAATTTCAGCTTGCCTAGTTTATGAAGCAAGTTTTAGCCCCTCCCCTTATCGGCCTGCTTCCTAACCATCAGTCTTTTGCATTCACTTGGACAATTTCTTCCTTGGACAACTTGTTTCTGTCTCTTTAGTTCCCAGTCTGCTCTGGCTGAAGGACTAAAGCAGGGGCCTGAGCACTGCACATATGTCTTCTGAACTCCTTGCTGGAGATTTTTTCCTCATGTCCTCTGCTGGAACAGACAATTACTGCAGGTTTAGTTTAAACTGTGGTGTCTGGGAAGTGCAGCATCCCCCGTCCGGCTCCTAAATGGGTCAGGAGAAGAGGCAAAATCAAAGCACAGAATGGAGCAACAAAGATGAGATGCTCAGTGCCAGGGGAGCTCTGATTACAGCAAATAACACGCACAGCACATAATGAAAGAGCAATAAAGTGTCTTCCACTTTTCCACTTTTTGCCGCGACCCTTCCAAAATCCAGATGAAATTGAGGAGAAACTTGAGAGCGCCTGTGTGCACCCTTGACCGGTTTCTATTCATTAGTGTGAGTCTCGTCTTTCACCCCTTTCATATCAGTCTAACAAAACTGTACAGCCCTAGTATTGACGATCCTGTGCCTCTATTTCTTTTCCTTAGAAAAAAGTCTCTTTCAATGCCTCTGCCCACTGTTTTTCAACTGGTTATATTCTCACTCTTTTCTACCAAGGCCAGAAGGCAACCTGATTAGCAGTGTGTTGTTTTGGCTTGGTGCTGGAGCACCTTATGTAAGCTTCATATGATCTACTTTCCCAAACCCACATCTCTGCTGCCTGGATGAAAAGAGTGGCGTGTCAGCAATGCCTATATTTTGAGTTACGTAGGAGGAATGTATTGTCTACCTCTCTGAAATTTTAGGGGCTATTCATTTTTTAAAGATTTTTCAAGGGACATTTAAGATTGAGGGTGGGATTGATGAGAAAAACTGATGATAAGACATAAATGGGCTGTGTGAGAACAAGCGAACCCCATGTATGTAGAGATAATCTTGCTGAAGAAGCTGTATGAGCCATAAGATCCTTTCAATTTTTCATTTTGATTGCATTTTTGATGACTTTCACACCTCAAACTTCAGCTGATTTTTGCTGAGATCAGGGATAAGATCTGAGTATCCAGTCAAAGATTTCTGCACAAACTATTTTTATAGTATTTTTATAGACCATATCAAAGTCACGCCTCCACCACATCAGCTGCAGAGCTTCATAAAACTGTATAGATAAAGGCAAATTGAGCATGCACCCAAAAAGGTTTGAGTCAGGAGCAGGACAGATAAACATCAGCTGCAGGGAATAAATGTAGAATCCACACATTGAACAGGAGCTCCCATTGAATATTTAATCAAACCCTTGTTTCTTCTTTTCTCATAGACCCAGTGTCTCTGCAGTAAAGTTGTTTTATGTGTTTATAAATTCAGTGCAAAAAAAAGACAAGGCAGCACAATCTATTTTTTCCTGGTCAAACAATTAATTACGTTATCACAATTGGACTGACAGGTGCTCTAATTACCTTTGTATGTCTATATGTGTGCACTTGTGTGTGTGTGTGTGTGTGTGTGTGTGTGTGTGTGTGTGTGTGTGTGTGTGTGTGTGTGCGCGCGCGTGCGCGCGCGCGCGCGTGTCTATATGTGTGTACAAGTGAATATCATCTTGTCCACATGCACTGAGGCATGAACACCCACACAAAGCCTTAGACACATAAAGCAAACCAAGGGCAGACACACACACACACACACACACAATGGTTCAGTACTATTCATGAGCATCACAAAGCAACCAGCTGAGTACAGACAGCAGCACAGATGGGTGTATTAGGTTACAGTGAGTGACATGATAATTTGCTGTAGAAATGACTGGCTCATTGCTGATTATGTTGTAAAAACTGTGCAGCATGTAATGGTAAGGTTAAATTAAAAACACATTTACTGTGTGTTTGTATGGATGGCTCTTTCCATTAATCCACTCCTGTGTAACCACAAGGTCATCCCAGAGCTATGTCTGCTGATAGGACTGAATTTTTGGACTGAACTTTTATTTTAGCCGGTGCACTGCTTCACATTTGACATATTATTCATTCTCACATGCATTCATCTGATCGGCTCCACTGCAGCAGTCTCAGCTTCAGTGCCTTGCTCAAAGGAGAGTGATTTTCATTCAGTTTCCTCACCCTCATTTTTTTTTTTTTTTTTTTTTTTGCCATTTCAGGGAGCTATACTTGAGCAACCCTCAAGCCACAAGATAGCTTCTCTAAGCTCTTTGCCAGGGGTTTTCAAACATTTTCATGTTCAGGCCCCCTAAGTTGATTTCATGAGGTGGCAGGCCCAAATTTGAAGTGATTTTGCCCTATAGGGACTCTGATATGAATGTAGACCAGATTTAGTCCTCCTCCTCCTCCTCCTCCTCCTCTTCCTCCTCCTCCTCCTCCTCCTCCTTACTCAAATCTCACTCTACAGTGCAAAATCACAGCATATTGTAGCAAGTATTAATCATTAAACTGTTAACATATCATACTTGAACACAATCAAATTCAAAGTGATGGCATTAACTCATAATGTTAAAATATTCTCTTATTTGCTTGTTTGCATATGTATTTGTTTGTTTGTCCGTTTGGTATTGTAACATTTGAATCTCACACAGAGGAATTAAACTCTTCCTTATTTTACTGACGACCTCCTGAAAGCCTCTCAAGGACCTCTAAGGGTCAAAAAACCCCATTTTGAAACCACTGTTCCAGGGTTCTACCTACCACCCATATACAATGTAATGAAATGTGTATTGTAAATCAACTCTCCCTGTCCAGGTAAACTCTAATATGTGTAAAGGTCAAACGCAGCATTTGCAATGATGCTTTGAGTGCATGCTGCACAAACAAATTATTAGTTTCACTTTATCGCACTGTGTTTTCTCTGTTGTGTGTGACCTTTACAGAATGCTGATTAGTTTCGCATTATTCCTGTTGCACTGTGTATCTGAAGCCATTCAGCTGAGTTTCTCTCTCTCTCTCGCTCTCTCATCACATTCAGGGTCATTATGAGTCATATCGTAACCATTTATTTGTCTGCAATTGTATTTCGTCTCCAGTGGCTCCACAAAGCCTGTCGCATTTGTCTTTAACACCAAGCTTTAATCTTACAAATAGATTTTAGACGAATGTCAATGTTTGCTAATAGAGATATCAAGAGAGTCGCATATTCAACAAGTATCAAATTATGCTTGCGAGCGAGTCTTTGTTGTTTGTTGTTGTTGTTGTTTTTGAAACTCGACTGGAGTGCCACATTGGTGGGTTTTGCCCCACAGTGAGAAAATGAAGATAATCACATCAAACAACTTCTAGAGCCCCTCAAGTAACCTCTTATACTCCAAGTGGATTGAAACAAATGATCATAATTGCTTGTGAGCACTGTTTCACCCACATTTGTCTTGCATAAATGGATCATGCTCCACTGTCCACCCACCTAGGTACATTAATATGAGAATAACTTCCATGCCATTTGATTTTAATAGACTATTGAACTGTTTCTAACCTCCAGCATCCTCCTTACCTTTCAGGTTTGTCCTTCTACAGCCGTATTGCAGAGAACTGTGAGGAGGTAGCCAACTTTAATGAGGTCAGTAACATGTTTATTTGCTCAGCATGATAAAAATGGGATGTGGCTGTGAAAAATATGTTTGTGTTCCATTATATAAAAGATAACGATTGCTGTGCGCCCAACTTCAATCTGGGATTCTTGCCCCTGTACCTTGACACAGGCCGCTTCGGGGCGGACAATGGCTCCTTATCTTTATGCTCTTTAACATTTATATGAAATATTTATCTTGGCTTAAGTGATACAAATGTTGTTTAAAAGCTTCCTTGCTATCAGTTACAGGAAGTGATTGTAATCATTTGTTGATTAAATGTGTTTTTGGTGTGTTATAATCCCATCACGGATGGGTCACAAGATAAGACAGAAAAATAATTAAAATTCTAAATTAATTCCTCTGTCATGCAGTTTTCTACTGTGATAATGATCAGGGAGCAATTATCTTTCCACTTGGTGGAAACTACCACCTTGCAGTTTCCATTTCTTGCCAATTTGGACTGAACTTTAACCCTCCACATTTTGCCTTAATCAGCAGAAGTGGGGAGCCATTTGTTACAGTCACTGTAGTTGGGTATATTTTTGTTATTTATCTAAATGTGGACTCCGATTAATTTTTTTTAAAAAATCACTAATAGATTTAGACATAAGCTTACTTAGTCACATTTTAAATAAAGCTTTGGTGTTACGAGCTAAAATGGAAACAAAACCTCACCTTGTGATGTTACTGGCTCATCAGATCATGTGAGTGGGCCAGGCCAAGATGAGACACTCATCAGTTAAAACTGTGTTTTTTGCCTGGAAATAACAAAGTAATTATATTATTATGGTGCTTGTTGGTAAAGTTCATTTTATAATGCTTTCATTCTATTGTATTAGCCTGTTTACAGTCTGAAAAGTGCACAATAATACTCTAACCTTCTTTTGAATTTAACTCCCAGAGAAGGCAGCACTTTCACTTGAGCTAATAATTGCAGCCCTTCAATTTCCCAGTCAGTTCCTCCTGCAAGCGCGTCATTATTACACTTAACCAAAATCCTAGTGGTTCTCAATTGTAAATGGGCCATGTCCTGCCTAATATCGTCTAATGGTCCTCTCACTGATGGCCGATCAGGGCCTGAGAGAGGAGGCGGAGGCAGAGGCCTTCACCCATGCGTGTCATTGAACACTTGCTCCGGTGTGATTAAAGTCGACACTCCACTCCCCGCCGCTGTGGGGAGGCAGAGTTAGCACCCAAGTGGAAGAGGAGAGAGAGAGAATGATGCCAAAGTTTTGCCACCTAAATTAGACAGCGGTGAAAATGAACTCTTTGGAAGTGATTTTTTTTTCCCCAAATACTTTAGTGTCTAACAGATTCCATTATTCACAGGCAGGACATGGAACTGGATATGCCTTCTAGACTTTTGTTGGGGCGCTGCTAACGCTGGTTGGTTGGTTGTTTTTCACTGTCCTACTGTGGGATGTGGGGAAATGTTCCCAGTGAGATTCCTGTGGAGATTTGTCGGATTGGGAAAACACCTCAGTGGATTTAGATATAGAGTCATAAGTCATATAGGGCTGACATGGGGCAGGGAGGATGAGAGAGGATGAAGTGAGACATGAGCGATGGAAGAAATTTATAGGTGTGACAGGATAATATCAAGGAAAACGTAAGGAAAAAGAGAGCACCATACTTCGTTTTTTTTTTTTTTTTTTTGGAAAAAAAAGACTCTGGCTCTGAGTTGTGCTGCTTGCTTTTACAGAGAAAAACACATTTTTTTTTCCTTTAATGGGTTCACACAAAGAGTGCGACTTCCTTTTCTGATAAGCAGTACTTTTGTTTGTCGTCCAATCAGGAAAACGGCCAAAATACTCGACACCGTTTACATGCGAGCCTGCACAGATATTTCCTACAGAAAGGGTGATTCCTCTAAAACTTTATGCGTAAAATGAAAGAGGCAGAGGAAAACAAAAGGGAGTGTTTATGATGCTATCCTTGAGTGTTAGCTGAAATGGACCTGAGTGGCCGGCGATGACATGTGATCTCATGTGACAGCTTTACCCGATGCTCTCCCTTTGGTCCTGCGAGCCTTAATGCTGGGGAGATTGTTAGCATTGCTCAACATCATTTGAAATGCCTTCCCCTGGGACGGTTAGCACGTCCAACGTGGGTGGGACTCTGCATTTGTGTGTGTGTGTGTGTATGCTCTGCTGGTGTCCAAATGCACATGCACTGTTGTGATCTCTGCCCCCCAAACACTGGAGCGATTCCTTGTCACATCTTCCTCATCTGACGTCTTCATCCATGGCACTTGGAACATTTGCATGGCTCAGTAAGCTCAGTCCAAGCCCCTGGAGTTGAGGGCCATTAGCATTAGAGATGTGTGTCTTGTTGCTTTATGCATGGACTAGCACAACTGCCTTTGAACTAGTGTGCAGATAGACTGGATGGGGAATCTGTATTCATTATTCATTCCAGGGTGGGGGTTGGCTTTTAGCTGCAGCACACACACGGGCTTCCCCCTCACTAGTTAGACACAACTGGAGCAAAGAATGGAAAGCCCTGCAAAGACGTAACCACAGGGGCTTTTTCTACCCCTAGCCAACTCTGCCTGAGTGTGTGTGTGTGTGTGTGTGTGAGAGAGAGAGAGAGAGTGCACAAGCAAGAAGATGTATAGGCATATGTTTGTGTTTGGGTTTAACGTTAACAGGCACGATTTGAAGAGATTTGAACTATGCAGACAGCGCAAAGGGAATATTATGCAAATCTAATGAATACATTAATTTTCTTCTTACGCTATGTTCCAGCTCCTAAACTGAACGCACAGTCTAACTTTTTAATGAGACAGCCATGATTGCGTAACGCATAGTGCTGAATCCCATGACTTTTTCATGGCTTTTTTTTTCCAGAGTGTTGCATTCACTGAATGCTCAGAGGGGGTTTCAGAATCATTGTGTTGTTGTGGATGGATGTTCAGAAAACAACCTTACCTCGCTGCTGAAAGCCCTGATAGATACCCAAACCTTAACGTATGTGGTCTGGCTGACCTCAGAGAGCAGGATGAGGCCACACTGAGGTCACTTCCTTGAAATGTCCATGAAACCTTCCCTGATTGCCTTGACAAGTGTGTTACAGGAAAAATGGGTGCTCATGTGAGTCAATGTCTGCTGTATGACAGGGATTAGAGTGATGTTTTTGTTCTGTGTGTGTTCGCTCAGCATCAGACTGAGATGTTTCGGCTCCCAGGTGGAAGCTGATTGTATGCAAAATTGAGAGCAGGAAGGTGGTGGAGGGTGAAGCCACATTACATAAAACTCAAATTACCCAACTCACATTTTCATCAGTTTGAAACTGATGCTGGCTAATGAAAGTATAGTTCAACTGATAAACTGTAATTGATAAACTGTAAAAATAGTCATTGTGATGGATGGGTCCATTCAAAAAGCTAAATTACTGAGGCATTTACCTTTAAAAAATATTTTAATGTTGCAGTTCTAACTCCATATTCTGTTGGCCAGTTTACTCTTTAACCCTATAAAGCCATTTGTATCATATATGATACACGTTATCAAATAACACTTTGGACACTTCCCCTGTTCATCCTGGACCATACCATTGGCACTTCAAGTACTATCATATATGGTACAACAGAAAATCGTATAAAGACATATTTTTTTTATTTATTTATTTTTATTTATTTATTTATTTATTACATTTTGTTATTGGACTAAATAAAGGGTTCAATTTCAAAAAAATGGAATTTTCTGCCAATTCTTTCATAGTTCAGGCTTTATAGGGCTAACAGTGCATCACACTTGATGTTTTTATTCTGCACAGGAACTAGTGACTACAGCCTTCAGGTAGATGTAGAACATCTAAAGTATAAAGTCTCACAAAATGGAAATACTCAGTAATTATCTGTGCCAGGTGGCAGCCTGGAGGGGATCATGCATTTAGTCGTGTGTATCATGTATGCATGTATCTGTCTGCAGTTAATCTACCACTGTGACTATCTGCCTAATATTTTTTGTGCACAGTTATGACTGTATGACTGAAAACCTTTGAAAAACCTTTTTGATGCTGCAATCGAGTTTCTTGTTCTTGTTTTTTTTTTTTTTTTTTTTTGTGGTTGTTTGAAAACATTGAATAATAATAATTTCATCCAGCTGCTGAAATGCCTTGGTCAGTTAATTTATGCTCTCATGCAGACACTCTGGACACACAGCCCGTCCTGCAGTTTCTGTTCGTCACCCTCCTGCCCCCAGACACGCCTGGTGGAGATCTGCACTCTTCTGCTTCAAATTTGCACTGAAGTACAGAACTTGAGTAAATGTATGTAGTTACTCCCTGCCTTTGCTTATTGACCACTGCTCTACTGAGCGAGGAGAGGAGCAGCAATAGTCTGCGGACTTGCTGTAGACACATGCTGTAATATTTCCAGCGCTAAAAATAGTTTATGAACCTCATCAGTTTCTGGGATTCGGGGCTGCTCCAGGGAGGTGCTTCCCCAACTCGGAGTGTACTGAATAAATGATACCCTGAGTGAATGCAGCACACCTGCACAGCACTGCAGGGAGGCTTAAAAGATGTCTAAAAACAACTATATTCCCCAGGTATTTACATTTAGAAAGCCTCCTAGAGACTACATTTATAGATTTGTGTTTTTGTTTGACAGGGTGATACCGTTGCTTTTGCGTTACAGGTGTAATGTTTAGAATGACAAAATTGAACAAATATGCACACACACACACACACACACACACACACACACACATACAGACTCACACAAACAAAGGTATGGTCACCGCAGTTTCTGTGGGGAATGCTTTTCTTTTTCAGAGTGTCGTGGACAAAATAAAAATAAAACATTCCCTCCAGAAATGGTGGCATCCATCTACCTGTGTGTGTGTGTGTGTGTGTGTGTGTGTGTGTGTGTGTGTGTGTGTGTGTGTGTGAGCGGGCATCCATGTGCATCAGCATGTAACTGCTCTGTTTCATGGAGCCCTCTCAGGAGTGACTAGGTGTCTCAGTAAACATTAGTACAACATTTGAAAAATAATAACAAAAACAAGAGAATTCAGAAACGCAATCCCCCACATCAACATAACACACCTAACTGTATCTCTCTCTCTGGTGATTCATTCTGGAGATATTAAAAAAAAATATTTTTCATCTCCCGAGGTGATGTTCATGGTGTTGTGCGTTTGGTAGGTGCGCTAGGCACTTAAATATCTGACCCCGTCCGTACCGAAACGCCTATGGTGCATGTACAAGCTCATACATGTGTGTGTGCATCAACGTGCGGTACACTTAAGGGTCTCAGGTTTGTGGCACTATAGGAGACATCATACAAGGGTCACTATAATCAATAGGAGTCTTCCTCTAGGGGTCATACACACAGCAAATTTGAAAATAAAAAGTAATTGAGTCGCTGTTGCTTTGGGGAGATAATAAATTCCTTGAAATGTCAGTTGCAAAATGATTTTAAGTGACGCAAAAACAAAAGATGACCCTTAAATGAACACAAAACTTGGACTGTGCAAATTTCAGTATGGGGTTTATTAAAGCACAACACTGAGTCAATCAAAAGATTTCATTTAAAGTTCATATTGTCCAGTTGCTACACATTTAGCCACAGCCAAATGAGTGAAAGCTTCATAATCCTCTCAAAATTTCTGTCCTGAGTTTTGCTTGTATCCTGCTTGGCCCAGAGACAGACAGGAAAAAAAAAAAGACCTGGTCTGAAGTGAGATAGATTTTCTTGCCTGGTGAAGACGTTCTAACAAATGAGATGAACTGCAGCAGGGTTTGGCTGGAACAGAGGTGGGATGATTCTGGAGGTGAGCAACACATGGCTGTAAACCTTCTGCAGGTGTCTTAGTGGTGAGAAAATAAAGCCGTATCAGAGCCCTGTGGGTTGCTGTAAACATTATGGAGGTTTGTTTGTGACGAGCTTTGTGTTGAGGCAGCTCAGCCCCGAGTCCAAACCATTTTCAGCCAAGTTCACAGCCTCTTGGCTTCTAGAAATGCACAATTTTTAATTAAAAAAAAAAAAAGAAAGAAAACAACTTAGTCACAAGCTGTTTGGACTTGTCTTTTTGCCATTGTTATGGAGCATTTCTCTTTTTTTTTTTTTTTCAGGACACTGTACCAGACTAAAACAGTAGAGCCTCTGGTGTTAAAGAAAAAATAAACTCAGCATAAAAGTTTTAAAGTGCGGGGGAGGAACCAGCACACACCGTCTATTTTCTTGACTTTAAGGAGTTGTGGAGCAGCTTTCTTGACAAGTGTATTGTTCATTATCTCTGCACCATCTGGTCTTCCACAGCAGAAACTGGGGAGCTAATTGCAGTTTTATTGAGACTCAGTCCAGCTTGAAAGATATCAGATTTCAATAAGTTAACTGAAAAAAAAGTCTCCCGTACCTGTCAACTCACTGTGAGCTTTTATTCAGCTGAGAGAAAAGAAGAACAGTTTTATTCCAAAATGTGGCATCCACTATCTAGTAAAACTGGCACTCACTCTTACATAAAAATAAAACAGTTTTTGTGGTATTTTATGTCAGGCAACAGTTATTTTGCAGGGAAACTATTCAGGGTTTTGAAGAAAATCTGTATGAAATCTGCATCTGCAGGGCTTTTCTTCTTCTTTTCTAATATTTACACTGTAATCATGTGCCTGATGATAAAGCAGCAGCAATGGCAGCTGGCTTACCATGGCTGGCCAATTTTAATAAGATCAGTATATGAGAGATTCTGACAAGCTTAAAGGGACAGTTCACCCAAAATACAAAATATATTTATTTATTTTCCTATATTAACCCAAGTAGTCTATCCATCTAGATAGTTCCTTTGTGATTTGGTAAGGTTTTCCAATTTGCCACAATCTTTCAGCACCATGAAGAGTTGTGTTGGCAACTATTGCCTTCTAAAAATACATTAAAGCCTATCTATCCACCTCTAATTCATATTCTCTGGGAGCAGATGGATAGAGAACCAATTGGGAAATAGTTCCCAGCAAAACTCATCTCCTCCAAGGGGCGAGGATTACATCAGGTGTCCTTGTGTTTGGTTTTGGAAAGAGCTGTTGCTGCTGAGATTTCCACATGCAAATTTCTGATGGTTTGAGCTCCACAAATGAATATCCAGCTAGCCACATTGCACTGGCGACAAAGAAGGTGGCAGTAAACTGAAAGCCTCACCAAATCACATAGAAACTATCACTGCATAAGGGGGTAAATGGGAAAATATCTGCTTTGGGGTGAACTCTTCCTTTAACAATCATTTGACCTTGGCCTATGAAAGACTCTAACAGGCCCAATGACAATAAGGTTTTAGCACATGCTTTTTAATTTGACATAAATTACCGTCCCATACATGGAGGATGACTCTCTATCACAATAGAGAAGATGCCGTCTCCATGAGGAAATAAAGAGAAGGACATTTACAGAGTTCATTATGGAAACTTTGGAGCTTGCAGGGAAAGTGACATGTGAGAAACAGAGCGGGCATGGACATAAAAGGACAGGATGGACAGTCCAATTGGAAAAAAGTAAAGTGAGAGGGAAGGGGGCTGGCGAGGTCTGTGAATCGGACAGGATCGAGTTTCTCAGCAGACGCAGCTTATCACAGATGCCGTTTCATCTAGACTCTAGAGTGTCACACACCCACACAGAAAGGGAATTTAGAAAAGACGGGACATGGAGTAGAGAGACAGATATTTGATGTGATCGGTTTTTCATCGCTCACTTTATTTCCGTCTTCCAGTACGCTCCTCCTGTCACAGCGGCGAGATCAGATCAGAATCACAATGTGTAGGACAATCTCTTAATCGCCAAGCATGAAACATGCCTGAGAGGCCTCGGCTGGTACAAAACCACACAGGACCTCATGTAACGTGGAAGGAGACCAGACAAATATTTAGATAGAGAGCAAAAACATACAATCAGTATTAGTATAAAATCACTATGAAACAGAATAAAAGCACCAATATCTCCAAAAAGACAATTTTGCTGTGCTTTGAGACACCCACTTCAGGCTTTGAATGAGTTTCATTTAACCCAGAGTGAAAACAGTGCAGCTTGCTCGACCTGTAAAGCATCTCACAGACTTTGAGTTCAACTGTGGAAAATGAATCACACCGATGTCAGACGATCAAAGTTTTTCACCTAACAAGAGAGTTATGTAAAACTGACTGGCATGTGGAGTGTAAGGGAGAAAGAGAAAAAAAGAATATATTATTGAAGGATGTTGAATAATGCAGGTAAATGCCAAGATGTGTAGGAGAGTGAAGCCCCGGCATTCAATAATTTACCGTTGCAGAGGTGGACTCTCTGTTGTGCTGTACACAATGCCAAAGAAAGACCTGAGTCATCCAGAAAATCCCAAATATTATACTGTATATTGAGCTAGCTGGTAAAGCCTGCTGTAATGAAAGGACATACTGTCTTCTTTCACTTTACTACCTACTGCTTCTGTAAGCTGTCTGCCCTCATCTCTTTTATCCTTTAAGCATACCTCTAAGCCTGGAAAAAAAAAAAAAAAAAAACAAGTGCAGGACTGCAGATGTTGGCATCATCAAAAGACCAAAACTCAACTATAAAAATGTTAAAAGACAACACACACTGCAAAAATCTCTTCCTTAACAAGACAACTTGTCTCATATTCAGTCTTAAAATGCATTTTAAGCAAGTGGAAAATTCTGCCAGTGGGATGAGATAATCCCTCTTGTTTCTGATATTAATTAAGCTAATATTAATAGCCTTATTCTGCCTTGTTTCAGCGTATTAATACTTGTTGCAGAACAAAAAAAAAAAAAATCCTGAAACAAATGAACGTGCATTGGAAATAAGTAGCATTACCTCATCGCTTGTTTTAAGAAAAATAAGAATTTAAAACTGAATTTAGAGGCTAAATTATTTGTGAAGATGGCTTTTTTATTTTTTATAATTTTTTTTTTTTTACAGTGGCACTATATACAGGAGGTTTCTAATTATAGTTGCAGCATATTTCACCAGCCTGTTTCAGTAAGTGAGCATGAGAGAGGGAGAGAGAGAATGCAAATGGTTCATAATTCATCACAGAGGTGTTTTCATTCTCCGTGTCCATGGCAACAGTCGTGAAGTATGTCGGGGTGGTGAACAGAGGAGCCGCAGATGACCCGGTCACCCCTCTGCTCACCACGGTGCAGCAGCGGCGGGATCACAGCATTAATATCTCCTCTTCAGTTCAGCGTTTAGCTCCTGTGATAGGCCGCTGCAGCCTCGGGGCTTCCGGTAGATCACACCTGTCACTTTTAATGAGCCGCCTCATTCCTCCAATTAGGCCGCGCATCGTAAAGTACAGTATCTATGAAGCAGGGAGGTTAGTGGGAGATCAGGGAGTGCGATGCCTGATCCCCAGACAGACTCTGAGAATAGAGAGGAGGCCGTAAAATACAAGCAGTGATGCGTATTATTTTTTTTTATATGTGTGCAGGGAAGATTGCTTTTCAGAAGCAATACAGTATCAAACTTTTCTTTATCCTTCATAGTAGAATACCGCAGAATTTCTTACAGAAAAAACAGAGCAAAACTTGGTTGCAGTGTGATCTCATATTTTTCTTCTGCTAACTTAATGATACTGCTGAAGATCGATTATGAATACAACTTTACATTCAAGTTTTTCCAGATTATGTTCATTTCAGATACATCAGATTTTTTACCACAGTCCTGTTCAGTGAGCACTCTGAGTACCTGTCATGTCTGTATCTGTCCTGTGTCAATATGTCTGGGTAGGTGTGAGATGCCGTCTTCTGTTTACTGCAGAACAAATCTACCTACGGGTACTAATAAAGTCAACTTGAACTTGAACTTGAACTAACCACAGGACCGACAACTATACATTGCTAACACTACCAATAAGGAACCCCAAGGAAAAGTATTGTAATTACACAAGAATACACATATCGTTTAATGACATTATCTCTATTGCAAAATATAGTTTACAAACATTTAATACTTACATACTTACATAATAATCCTTGTTTTCCATAGTCTTACACCAGAGATATGAAGGGAGATATTCTACTAACAAGAGGACACCTACAGGGGGCGATGTAGAGCACTAAAACTGGGTTAAACGGGTCAGATGAACAATGGTCAATGTGACTTTTCCAGAAAATCGGCTCTCTAAACTATAATATATTTTTCACTGTGCACTGTGTAGTAAAAATGACCAGACAATGATGAAGAAGATGCACATTTCTCTGCATTTCTCAGTGCTTGTGGAAATCTAATGAAACTGCCATAATTTTATCATTTTCAAAAACCTTATAATTACGGCTTCATTATAAATATTGGGATGTCTAATAATAACAGTAGTGAGTCGATTTACTTGTAAATAGTTGCAAAGAAATGTAGTGATCATTTTCATGACTCATGCTTTTTTCCAACATCAAGACATGAATTATGCATGAACTCCCATTCGCTGCCATTCAGGATGACAGATGAGCCAGACGCTGGAATCTAAACCTAAGACAATACCACTGGCTGTCATAGGTTGTCATTTAGAATATGGACAAATCAGACACTAGAGCATTGCAGAGGGATTGTTCTGAAGGGAATGACAGGGAAGTGAAGGAAAAAAAAGACTGAAGTATTCATTTATAAAAATAATCATATATGTATATATATATCATGGCATATTTTTGTCTCAAATTGTTTGGAAATGCTGCGTTTAACTGCTCAATTTCACAAAACATTCTCTGAGGGTGGATGCCCCCGTAATGCCCTGTGTATCTGGTGTTCCAAACCAGCACCCATGACTGTCATATATTCTACTCTGTTCATATATTCTACTCTGTTCATATATTCTATTCTGTTTAAGTGGACTGCAGTGCACCTTTTCTTCTGTTTCACAGCAGTCAGTGGCTGTGGTTAGGCTCTCTCTCTCTCTCTCTCTCTCTCTCTCTCTCTCTGTAGGCTTTACCAATACAGTCAATCACTGCCACTAATAGCCAAACTTATCATGTCTATATAACAGGTTCATATAAAGTGAGTTTGATAAATCAATTTATTACCAACAAACTTAATCATCATAAGGCTGCCGTTACTTTTTCATGTAGATTGCCTGGATCCATGCTTAGTTTTCTGTGTGAATGAGCCACGCTTTATTTTAATCCCATATCATTTGCATAAAATGGTTAGCAGTTTTTTAATGCAACATGCTCCATCAGCTATTCGTGCTTTCATCTCTTCTGCAAAGATCGCTGTCACTAAAACATGGACCTCTTTCTCCTGCTGTTCTTCAGCTCATTGGCTGGCCAGTATATCTCAGCTTTGCCATCTCTTCTATAGCTTTCACCTTCCAAAAATAATGTTTATTATCACTTCACAACAAAAAGGCTTTGGCCTCTTTAAAGCTGCAATTTGTTGGTGTGTGATCCCATGATGGGTTTTGTTAGGGTTGCCATGGCAATTACACATTATGAGACAGTATCCATAAAGTAAGCATGGTACATTTTGCATCCAGTGTTAATTATTGACTTCCATACAGGTGTTTGCTCCATTTGCACCTTCAATTCAACAGAGAGACACTGCATTGCAAAATGTTTCTAAATATATTTTAGTTTGGAGGTGAGTGTGGACATGAGCAAACAACTTCTGCATGGCATCATTAGAGTGGATCCATAATGATGATTTTTTTTTTCTCAGAATAATGAGATTGTAGTGGATCTTTCGATACCTGCACACCCATTTTTTATTTTTTATTTTGTTATGTTTCCAAAAATGTGAAAAACAAGTTTGAGCAGTGGAGGTAATTGAACAGAACCAAATAGCTTGCTTCATGTGAAACATTTTGCAGCAGAACAACACTTTGTTCTTAACTGTCTGAAACTCTCCTCCAAACTCTGTGTTTGTGTGTGTCGTGTTGCTGTACTGTTAAACCCTGTTCCCGGGTGAAGCAAATTAAACCCTTTCCCTTCCTCAGTTGAATGGATTCTATCCTCTCACTTTATGCTTTTGTGTGGAGTGACTATTTAACCCACAGTGATGCTGCCTCTCTGGCAGAGTGGCTGTAAAGGCACCATGCACCATAAACAGCTTACCTCCTGGTGTGGTGGATTTCTCCATGTGTGTTGCTTCAGAGATAAATACCACTGGTCAGAGAATGAAGACGAAAAGGGGCTGGGAGACACACAGATCGGCCTTAATGGATTTGCACTCGCTACAATGAGGACTCTATAGTCAGTATATCTGTGTGTGTGTGTGTGTGTGTGTGTGGGAGAAGACCCAAGAGAGAGATGTGTACCTGCACTTTACACAAATGTGGCTGGATGCTCGGCACCTTGCCAGTGACTGCAGTCTAAAATTACTACTGCTCTTACTTTTAAATTTATGTGACCGCCCTGCGTCTGCATTAAATAAACCAACAAATAATTACAATTACTGTGGGCTGCATGTGCCAAGAAAGCTACAGTGTGTGTAAACATGTAGTAGTATGTGTACATATACGTACCATATGTAGGTCCATGCCTCCAGCTTGTTCCCTTAATTCAGTACTATTAAAGGAGCAGTTCATGCAAAAACAAAAAAAGGATATTCCCACTCACTCACCTACCTACCTTGAAATGTATCCATCTGTCTAGGTTTCCATATATTAATGCAGCTCTTCACATGCACAGACGGTTTGAGCTCCACAAGCAAACACCCATCCGGCCTCATTGTATTTTTGTATGTAGGGAGCCAGGGAAGATCACAAAAGACTGGAAACATCACCAAAACATCACGTAATTAAGATCAACTCAAGATAAGATGCAAAATGGGGGCAAGCAGGAAAATATATTTTCCTCTCTATTTTGGGTAAACTGTCCCTTTAAGATACCGTGTTGCTATCCGAGGTTCATCAACGGCAGCCTTGGTTGTGTGCTCTCATCCATTGAACATTAACACCATGCTGGGGCCGCTCTCTTTAGGCTATTCAAACAGACTGAAACAGATTTAGCAGTAAATGAGACACAGTGCTGCTGTATTAGCTATAATCTTATCCGGCGACCGTCACTGTCGGGGTCTTGTGGACGCTGAATGTTGCCATGCATGAGATTTGGAAACATAACTGAGGACGGGGACTGTCTGCTAGGAAACTACAGACTTAGTGCTCTTTGCTTCAGGGCAAAAGTTTAATGGCATACATGCTGCACACACATGCACAGACACACACACACACACTTCCAAAACATCCTTGAGGGCACTCTCTAGCACGCTCTGTTACAGTATAGCAGGTGGGAACCCCAGGATTCAGTAATGGGACAGACCTGATGGATCGCTTGCCTGACTGCCTGACAGCCTGCTGTGTTCTCCTGAATGAGAGGGCAATATCAGCAGGGGGGGAATGAGCTTTAAATCACCAACCCCACCTCCATCCCTCTTCCCCAAAGTACAGTAGGCTGCCTTCTGTGGTGCTGGAATACAGTGGAGGAGGCTGAGAGATGGTTTACCAAATTTGAAAACAATATACTACCTCGTTATGTTTAATTAATTGCTGAAATGAATTCCTTTGCATGAAATGGCGGATGTTTTCAGCACCAAGTCTTCATTTGATAATTTATCTAGTTCAGTATCTTGGAAAGGCAAACAAGGCATCATTATTTGGAGTGTGTGATAATGCCAGCGATGTGGCCCATGAGGCAGACAGTTATGTGATCTCCCCCTTCCGTACATCTGTTCCTCTGTCCAAAAGTCTGTCACCAGGATAACTCAAAAAGTACTGGACAGATTTGCATGAAACTTATTGGGAAGGCTGGTCATAGGCCAGTGAAGAAGACGTTAACTTTGAGCCGATCGACTTGGAGGAGGCAAGACAATGGCTTAGCGCAAACAGGGCCTTAGTTTCCGATAGTATCAATAAAACCAGGCAGGGAGGTTGGTCATGAGCGAAGGCAGCACTGGCTAATTTTCCCCACTGTTTGCCCAAAAGGGTCATGATATATGACAATAGCATTGCCAAAAGGGGGTGGGGCTAAGCACAAATAGCCATATCTTCCAGCTGTGAGCCTTGGTCTACACTTGGTATGCGCTCTGCATACAACAGCAGGATGTTTTAGCATTTTGCGAACTAAATGAGGCAAACCCAACTCCATTAAATTGGTTTACAATGAATAAGGCTGTCTGTCTGCCAGTGCAAATCCAGTAGCAAGAGATTTGGGCATTGGCCAGCAGACAGTTGTTTCTCTAAATTGTAGTAAATTTCTAATGTTAAGCAGTTTTGGTTCTTTACTGGTCTGGCAAAAGCCATCTACTTCTTTCATCTGTTTTCATTCAGACTACTACAACTCTGTGTTTCTTCTTCAGTAAAAAGCCTCTCGTATCTCCAGCTCCTCAGGCAGTTTCCTGTTGGCCGTTCCACAATGTAAATTAAAAACAACAGGCAGTCAGTTCATTGCCATCAGGTTTTTGGAGCGAGTTCAGGCTGCCTAAATCAGTCCCATCTTTAAAATCAAAACACATTTTCTAGACTTGTGTTGATGTAATGACCCTTTAGTTTTGTTTTGACCTCCCTTTTACAACGGTAATAATAATAATAATAAAAACTTTACTTTTATAGCATAATTTGTCCAACAGATGCAACTCAAAGAGGATAAAGAGAAAGTGCATACTGGAAAAAAAAACACAAAAATGAATAAACAAAATGGAATAGATTAAAATGTATACATATGTGTGTGGTACTTCCCATAAGATATAAGAAAATGGAATAGATTAAAAATTGAAAACAGCCTTCAAATAAATAAGAGACTTATAAACAAGCAGAAGGACTAAAATTAATTATGAATACCTTGGGTATCCAGTGAAGTATAGGTAAAACTTGGGTAATGAGTTGGCTCTTCTTAGTTTAGAAGCAGAGTTCTGAATAAGTTGTAGCCTATCGATTATCATCTTAAGTCCAGTGAACAGAGCATTGCAGTAGTCTAGCCTGCTTGATATAAACGCATGGATAAGCTTTTTGGCATGTGGCTGGGTCAGAATGGGCATACTCTGGCAATATATCTAAGATGTAGAAAAGATGTCTTTGTTTCCTCATTAATATGTAGTACAAAACCTAAGTCAGAGTCAAGATTGACACCTAAGTTTGTCACCTCTGGTTTAAAAAAGGGAGTTACGTTGCCAAGTCTTCTCCTCATTCAGTTTTAGAAAGTTAGTACTCATCTATTTATTTATCGCCAACAGGCAAGAAGTCAGAGAAAAGAAGGCATTATTATCTATAGGTTCTACAGAGATGTACAGTTGTGTGTCATCAGCATAGCGATGGAAATTAAGGTTGTAGTCTGTTGTCATGACCTAGAGGAAGCATATGTACAGCTATAATGAGAAAAGAAGAGGACCAAGGCATCTCCCTTGTGAGACACCAAAGGATGTTTCGTACCTGTTTGATGTTTAATCCCCTAACAAAAAATCTTTGATCAGTAACATAGGAGCGGAGTCAATTTTGGACACAACCACTTGTCCAGATGATCTAATAGGATATTGTAATCAATTGTGTTAAATGCAGCACTAAGGTCTACGTAGGAGAACTAGAACCAAGACTTTGTTTAAGTCAGTATCGCATCTTAAATCATCGAGTTATCAAGTTATTTTGGTGTGAGCGGTCTCTGTGCTGTGATGAGGTCTAAAACCTGATTTATGAATCTTGCATTACTTTTATATCTCTCACTACACATATCAGTCACTTCTGTTGATTGATATATATATATACTGTATATATACACACACACACACACACACACATATATATATATATATATATATTTTTTTTTTTTTTTTTTTTTGAATAAATGTAATATTATTATAAGAGTTGTTGTACGACTCTATGGCTTTGTTATGAATCCCAGTGCATTTACACAGCCCTGAGCAAGATACAGTACATCCACAAGGCTTAAGGTTAGGGTTATAATGGGTGAGGATTTTGTGGCTGTTATAAGAAGGATGTTTTACTGAATAAGCCATAGGCGCAAAAAATTGTATGACCAGTGCTTGTAGGCGCATCTTCCCCAGAACTTCATTGGGATTCATAATAATAATGCATCTTTATGATAATCTTGCCAAAACAAAATCTCAAATACTTATTTCAATAAACTATTTAAATGATTCAGATCATATGAACTCCAACATTCGTCCTCTAGTGATTTGGCTGTGTTAGTAACAACAAACTGCAGCTCAGCTAATAACCAGCATCAGAGCTTTGCTTCATATCAATCATATGGGACAGGCCATTTAACTGTGATGTGTGTTCAGGCCAGTCTGAATAGAGGGAAATTGCAATACTTAGTGGCTAATCAATCTTAGACAGCCAATTAACACAGACATCACTGGGAGGATTTCTGCTGAACCTAATTTAAGAAGGTAAACAATCAAATCTGCCCTCACAGTCCTTTTTAAAGACACCGGATCTTATCTCAAGGATATCAGAATAAGATGTTCACGTTGATGCTGAATATTCATTTGCAAGTTATTTTGTTTAGATGCTCCTTTTCTTTTGTTTTGTCCTCATAATGGAAATGTTTATCAGTATTTTGAGCCAGTGCTCTGAAAGCCATAAAAGCTGTTTATAGTCATCAATAAAATATGATCTTTTAATGTATCCCCATGGCGAAATTAATAACTTTGTTGAGTCTGTTTTCTAAGGCTTTAATGTTCTCTTTCTCTTTCAGACATTTCGATGGCCCATTGCCAGCAAGCTGGATGGAAATGAGATGCTGGAGATCCAAGTGTACAATTACAGCAAGGTCTTCTCTAACAGGTAAGGTAGAAATGCACCTCCCTGGTTGTCCTAAAAAAAAATCACATTTGCCACACCACACAGAGTTTCCACAGTAAACTGAATTGTAGTTTGAGTTTAAAGAGCCCTTTCTGTCAGTCTGTGGCCAATCCACAATGACATGTGGTATATGTTATGGGCCTAAATGCACTTTAGAGTGTAAGCCCACTGCTCCTGAGAGCTTGTGCTTAATTGACTCAATTGAATGACCAATAGGCTGAAAACCACAAGGCAGGCTGTGAATGACTTTTCCATAGAGGGGGAGTGGAGGTAATGAAACAGTATTAGATCCCCGTTAATGGACGTATCTGTCACTCTAAGTTCCCCAAACAATCAAATCATGAACACCACAACTAGCTATCATCAGGCAGGGAGTTGCAGTGGAGGGCTCTCCTGCTGGACCTGACATTTTGTCAGTCATTTGATCTACCTGCAGTGTGTATGTGTATGTACGTAAAACAATAATGGCTTGGTGGGTTGATTTCATATTTGCCATAGTGAATAGAATCTGTTTTCTTGCCTACACATCTGCTTCCCGTGCAGAACACCAAATTGGCTGAAAGATAGAGAGGCTGATTAACAGTGAGGTTGTTGGTTTTTATCACCCAGCACAGCAGGGTCTGATCCAAGCGAGAGCTCCTGGCTGGCATTACATTAACAGCACCTTCAGTTGCTGCCAAAGTGCCCTGGAGCAAAGCAAATGAACCCCAAATTGCTTCAGGGGCACTGCACTGCTCCTTAAGGAATGAATCTGCATGAGCAGCTGTAAGTTAATTGACTGAAGTGAAAATTGAAAGAACTGGATTGAAAGTAATCTCAGTAAACATCCTCTTCTTCTTCCTCTCCTCCTCCTCCTTCTTCGTCTTCTTCTACTTCTTCCTCTTATTATTTTTCTTCTACTTTTTCATCGTCTTCACTATAAAACATCCCCTCGTAGTAATTCCATTCTCGTTTCCAAAGCAGTTTCTCTTGTCTCTGGAGTTTATCTGGGGGCAGTAAAAATATGTGGGAAAAAGAGAGAGAAAAGAGAGAAAAAAAGAGAGAGTAAGGCAGGTCAGTCCACTATTCACTGTCCACCTATCAAAGAAATTACACTTGATTCGACAATATTTTGGAAACAAGTTGATTACCACTGGAAACAAGTGGGGTTATCTCATCCCACTGGCAGATTTTTTTCACTTGATTTAAGAAACACAACATTTAAACACTGAATTTGAAATTAAATGATTTGTTATGATGGAGAGTCTCTGCAGTATTCTTCTGCTTCTATTTTTCTTCTTCTTTTTTTTTCTTCGTCCTTCAAGTATACTTGGCACCGTCGCCCCACAGGCAGATGCGACCAGCTCTGAGAAGATGTAGTTTAGGGCTCCTGTGAGCCCGGAAGTCTGTCTGTCTGTTGTTTTTGCAGTAAATTGAATCAGACAGTTACCAGCTGCTGGGTTTAACTGGACGACTGACGTGTGTGTCCAGACTGCAGACACATACTCTACCCACACAGCCAACGGCATCCCTGCCAAGACCTTTGAATGTGTGTGTGTGTGCGTGTGTGTGTGTGAATCAGTTGGTGTGTGTGGGCGTGTGTGTGGGTGGATTGGTGCATTCGTGTGTTTGTGTGTATATTAGTGTCTGCCTTTAATCTTAGGATCATCTCATCTTGTGTTATGCGACTACAGCTGTGCGAGTGTGTGCACCTCAGTATGCTTATGTGTGTGTGTGTGTGTGTATGTGTGTGTGTGCGTGTGTGATGCGACATTATTTCTCAGCCACTTAGACAAATGAGTGGGAGCTAAAACCCTGTGACGAGTCTGTGGACAGATGTTGTATCACTTCTACATCAAGGCGGCTCTAATCTGTCATCATGCATTTCCTGGAGTCATTGTGTAGTTAATGAGGAAACAGGAAGAGCGTTTCAGCCACACAGAACAACTCATGAGGAGCTGGAAAGTTTTGATAATCACTGGCAAATATTTAAAAAGTCAATTTAATGCTCTTCTCATACCTGACAGTTTCCTGTTACATGGAATTATGCTTCATACAAATGCAATTGGATGTTGGGGGGTCAGGAAATGTGTCATATCCTCCAAGAAAATTCAAGTTTCACGGTGGGTAAAACAGACCCTTGCTAACGGTGCACTATGCAAAAAACTGCTTAAGCGACTGACTGAAGAGATTAACACTCACTCGACAATTTGTGGCATATGCGCAATGAGAACTATGTAGACTCATCTATCAAATTATATGCTTATTCCACGCTTTTTGTCAGTTGAGTCTCCACAGTCCTCACTTTAATCGACCCTAACCCTAACCCTAACCCTAACCCTAACGCTTGAAACAGCAAATAACCAACTTTAATTTTGTAGCTGTAATCAGCTATCAGCACATTGATTGATCTAAGAAAATCAAAAATTATGGTCTTTTTTAACATCATACCACATTAAAATGATCATATTATTTTTTTCTGTTGACAGTGGAGGCAGACATAAGGTCGTGAACTGGGAGTTGAGAAAACCTGATGCACTTGAAACTTTAAAAGGCCATTATTTTTTTCTGGTAGGAAGCTGGAAATCCTGAGTCGGGCTTCTAGTTGAAGGCAGCATTACAGATCCCGATGCAGTAAACCCCACCCATCTGCTGCTCCTGTCAGGATAAAACAAACATAAAAAATTAAATACAAACAGAATTTGACCCAAATTCATGTATCAGCTTTGGAGAGAAGAGAGCAAAAAGTAAGGGGAAAAAAACTATGTTGTTAGTGTTGCTATTTTTGAGCCATACGCCTCTAAAAAAACTTGATCTGATCTTGTTTTTGGTGTTGATGCTGTTTAGCATGTTTCAAACTGCAGGCATCACAGCTTCAAACACTGAGCAATGTTCGGTGTGTAAAAGGCACAAGCACACATACACTTGACATTCTAAATATAGTATTTACAGTGACACACATGCAAAATAAACACAAGGACAGATGCGTGCGCTCACACACAAGCGTCCGTGCAAGCATGCTGCAGAGACAAACCTGGACCGGGGTGGGGCAGGTAAATAATTCACGGTGAGTCAAAGCCTGCGTTGTTCTCACATCTGCTCCATATGTCCACAGGCTGCATCATTACCAGCGTAACTGATAGGCCTTATCTCTGTAGGCACCAACAGGCTGGAAGGCCGGTGTGTCACACCCTGCTGAGACCAGACATAGGATGAGTAGTAGTGTCACGTTACTGCGACACAAAGGCCAAGCAGTGATGCATGCTGATCTCTGGGCTGATTAAAGCGACATATAGGCCGTGTTTCTTTATCAGCTTCCTGCTGTGTGATTGGCTGTTATATTTTGCAAACTGGGGAATATCTGGGAATTACTGTGCACTGGAGCAAAGAGGATTTTTTATGATTGTGTATGCACATATTGCTCGAGGGAGAAAAACACATTTCCATTGATTTACATTATGATTGTGGCACTGGTAATCACAGCCACAATCCACAAATCCAAGAAGTGGTGAGGGCAGCATGCAAAGCTTTTTGCTTCGACAGCATAAAACTGATGAGGGCTGATATTTCTGCTGGTGCTTTCACAAGGCCAGCGCGAGATGGATCGTAAAACTTTTATCAAGTTGGACAGACAAATCCCCCCAGCAGACAGACATGTCAGTCAGCTTGTAGTTCTTAGTTTTCTCGTTCCATTTCGCGTGTCTCACATGTCTCCAGCAAAACAGTTCAATGAGTAGGTACGTGAAATCTGAGCGCGGTCACATCATGTTCACACTTGACAGGTTCACACAGGACTTGAGGTTATTATAAACCAGAAAATGAAGCCAGGTGTCAAGTATTCAACATCAACCATCAATACTAAAACTAGATGTACCACTGCTTCCTGCGAGGGTGAGCATCATGTGATTTGGGTTGCTGTTTGTTGAACAAAGTGACTTAGCTCAACCAACAAATGCCTTTAATCACCTCTTCAATATTTCAGCCCGGGCTCTTAACCCAGTGGTAAGCAAACCTCCCTGGTCAAGTGCACTTCGAAGGCTATTCCTTTTGTTGTTGTCGGGCTTGTTACTCACTGCCTTTCCCCTTGCCTCAGCTTTGTTGTTGGTCTTCTGCTGTGTGTCTATTAGTGTGTAAGTTCATTGAGAAAAACAAAAACGCAGAGTCAAAATCCTTGTGTGTGTTCACGTGCTTGGCCAATAAGGCTCTTTCTGATAGAACACAATGTTGTAGCTATGATAGTAGACAATGCTTCAGATATGGATGTTGCTGCAAAGGAGCAACAAACTCTTAAACGTGGATGCTTCATACACATTGTCAGCCCGGCAGCACAGAGGATCTTTATACAATCACCACAGTTTCAAGGTGGGCTCCCAAGATTAGAGTCACCAATTCAGATTTGGACCAAAGGTGAAATATGGTCACAATCTCCCCGTCTGTTCCCGAGTTATGGCACTGAACGTTTTTAATGTGGTGCAGTTACATGCAAAGTCAATTCAAAGTCGGCAATAGACGTGAATTCGCACCGGGTGATGCAAATGGCGCAAATTTCCACGTCTATTCATGTGAGTTGAAATTTTTCAACTTGAGCGAAAAATTCACCAGTGTATGTGAGTCTGTGACACAAAAATTCACTTCGCATTAGGCCTGAACACATCATTGCAGAACATTATGATGTCACAGTGAAGCTGACTTTCGATTTTTTGGGTATATGTCATCACTTAATCATTTTATCCCATTAGACAATTATGTGAAACCTCTGACCTTTTACCAGCAAAATCTAATCCCTTCATGCTAAAGTCCAAGTGGACATTTGTGCCAAAATTGAGGAGATTTCATCAAGGCATTCCTGAGATATTGTGTTCACAAGAATGGGATGTACAGATTGAAAGATAGACAATCCAAAAACATGTTGCCAAAGCTTATGCCAGTTTGGAGGTATTAAGACATTGTTAAAGTGTTGCCTTTGACGAATCTATTGATCGATCCATTGTTTAATCAGAAAGAACCATTGGTTCCCCAGAAAAATCTCAGGCTGATATTCAAGCCCCGACTCTCCGTCGAACCAACAGAGAGAGTGCATTAATTTCACATGACCCTTCACTTTAGAACAACTTGTTTGTCAAGCTTGAATTCCTAAGATTTTTCAGGGACTCGCAGTTCTTTCTCCAAGTTCCATGTTTGAAGTGGGCCTTAGGTTTTACTGCACCGGCTTCCCACTACAGTGAGACAGGACTGTTTATAATTCATGTGGAGAGCTCAGACGAAGCCTCCTCTGTCTTTGCCTCCACTCTCCACTCTGACTGCAGCACAAAAAAATCAGATCCATCCCCTTCCTGAGCGTTTTTGTTTCCTTTCATTTTCCTCTTTCCTTCACTTTGTATTTATCTTTACAGTAAAACAGATCGACTTGTTCTCATTTAGCCTCAGGATTTGGCACAGAGGCCCAGCAGGGGGGCGATTTGGCTGAGACTTTGTACATCTCCATTTGTACTCATTCAAAAAAAAAAAAAAATCACACCAGCCTAGCTTCATAATTACTAACCATGCAAGCTGATATAGATCAACCCAGTTTCCGTTTAGTGTCGTCTCAGCCTCCTCATTTCTGAAACATGGGAAGGAAAGAAATGCATTCGTAGACATTTTTTCTTTAGCATTGGTGTGTGTTATTTAGAGTTTGTTTATGAATAACACGCTGTGTGTGAAATGGTCTCATTGCTCTTTATGCCACTTGGGGGTGCTTTGGAGATGAAGGGATTTCCCGCTGCAGGATCAATAAGGAAATACCTCAGAGCTGCTATACTTTCTCTTCTGCTGCTGTCAAGTTTTTGATTCTTCCCGGAAACTTTCATTCATCCATTGCTGAGCTGATATTGTCAGTTTGGCTGAGAAAGTGGCATAACTGACCAAATGACAACAATAAACATTCCTTCATGTTCATGTCAAACACAACTTCAAACTAGAAAGATAACACTCAGTAAAGTCAAGTAAAGTCTCAAGATCCTCCATTTCCATGTGACATAGTTGGCCAAACCAGACTTGACAAATGTTACTTGTCATGTTTTTAATTGAAGGCAATGTTTTAAGAAATTCAAACATTAAACTGCTGTGTGTGTGGTTGATTTAGGGAGGATTTGTGTCACTGGAGTGATGCACCTTTTTATGTTAGGCCACGACCATCACCACACCCCTTTTTGACCAATCAACATGACAAGTTGATCAGCCCGTGACAAACCTTTCCACAAAGTTTTTTAGGAATCCATTCGTAACTTTTTGAGATATCCTGCTAACACACGAGCTGACAAACAAACAGACAGAATGGGGTGAATATAACATAACCCCTGTCATTTCATTTCTCATTTCTTGGCTCTTCTCCTCTATATGTGTTTGGGCCATTACTCTGTGCACCGACAACACTGCATCTTCTGCACAGAAAATACTGGTTTGTATTGAGTTTACCAAACATATTTTACTGATGTTTTTTTTTAATTTTTTATCACATTTGGATAAAACCCCAATCAAGGCCCTCTAATGTCTTTTTACTGTTTTCTTCCTTTTATCCTGAAGCCTTTGTGTGTGTGTGTGTGTGTGTGTGTGCGTGTGTGTGTGTGTGTGTGTGTGTGTGTGTGTGTGTGTGTGTGTGGCCTCTAAATCAGCATGGCTGAGCTAAGAGGCCAAATTAGAGACACTGAATTATTCAGTGATGCAGATTCACCCCAACACATCCGGCATTTTCTTATATAATTCGGATTAAGTCTTTCCAGTAATTCGCTCCTCCATATTTCCGCCTTTTCCATCAGAGGTCTATTTTGACACAAAAGTTAGAGATGCAATTTTTTTAAGTTAAATGAAGTGAATAATATTAATTACAGTTTTTTTATTCTAGCTTTTGCTTAGGCTTGCTCCAGAGAAAGTCAATTGAGTGTGCTTGCTCTTTTCTAGCCCGCCCTGATTCACATTCATACAGTTACACAGATTCACATTCACTGTATGTGTGTGTGCATGTGTGTGTGTGTGTGTGTGTGTTTTGTTTTGTTTCACAGTCTTGTGATTGCAGAAACAATGAGGTGAGTTTTGTAAAGTCCTTGAGCAATGTGGAAACTTGTAATAACTGAACCTTATGTAACTGCATCCAAATAATGTATTTGAAAAGTGTGGATGCGTGTAGATGTGTAAGTGTATGTGTGTGTGTGTGTGTGTGTGTGTGTGTGTGTGTGTGTGTGTGTGTGTGTGTGAGCGTGCAGGTGGGGTCATACTTCATTATCAATGGGTGGCAGGGCACAACCGAAAGCCTTCTCTCTGCCAATCAAAGCCAAATCACACACTTGTCGGCTGTAACGTTTCCATTTCACACTCCTCTCCAGCTGAATTACTATCAGCTTTAGTGGATTAGCTCGCCTCTGAGAACAGACAGCCCTGTTTCAAAACGTTGCATTTCAAAGTCTCGCCTTCCCCGCACAGGTTCGCTCGAGCCCTCGACTTCCTTCCTCACAGTCATGCCTCGATTTGTGAAATAAACCCTAGGCTTCCCTCGAAAAATAATACGAATTGAAAGGGAAGGGAGCTCTGAATTATGGAGCAGATGAAAGTAAATTGTTTGCAGAAGTTCAATCAATAATGAATGCTACCTTTTGAAGTGCTAAAAAGTGAGCTAGAACATGATAGGCTCAGCTCAATTATTCAGCAGTAGTACACACGGTACAATAGCTGAAAGGGGCCGACTAACCATTTGCTTTTCTAAACAGCCCTGGACATATCGACCCCTATTCTCTGGGAAAAGGAGAGAGTCGAACTGTAATGTCGGCAATGTTGCCTACAACTCCCAAAGTTTCTGCTTAAATCCAAAGAAATTATAAAAAAAAAAAAAAAAACTGTCAATATCCCACATGTTTAGTTGTGAATCCCATTAAACCAGTAAATTTGAGCAGCAGTATGGCACATTGACAGCATATTGGATGGTGGATAAGGGATTATAATGGTTACCATTTTCTGTCAAACGAGAGATAGTGGAGTGTGTCGTTTGGGTGATATTACCATGAAAAAATTCACCATCTTGTCATTTTGTGTCATATTCAGTGTTTTTCTGTAAACAAAGGAAAAAAATTCTGCCAGTGGGAAGAGATAATCCCACTTGTTTCCAATGCCGATCAGAATTTTCATTTTGTCATTTTCTTCATTCTAGTTGGCTGAGCTGCCTTATTCTACCTCGTTCTGTCTCAACATATTTATTTTTCCCAGAGAAAAAAAATCCTGAAACAACTGAAGCTGGTTTAGAAACAAGCGCACTGCAAGAAATCTCATATTCAGTGTTAAAAATCTTGTTTTTTCTTAAAAGAAGTGAAAAAAAAAAATCTGTCAACGGGATGAGATAATCCCGCTTGTTTCAGATGTAGTTTCACTTGTTTCAGGATTTTTCTGTGCACAAGTATCAACATGGATATTTATACTTGTAAAATATGAAACAAGGCAGAATAATGCAGCCCTCTTGTATTAATAAAATAACACTAGATTCAATTAAATGATGGAAACAGTAGATTGGTACTGAAGTGGGATTATTTCGTCTCACTGAGAGATTTTTTTCACTTGTTTGACAAAATGCAAGATTTTAACACTAATATGTGACTAAATGATTTGGGTAAATGGAGATTTTTTTTTTTGCAGTGTGTCAGCAATATTGCTCAACCTGCAAAAGTTTCTGCTAAAATCCAGAGAAAAGTTCTTGCACAAAAACAAAAATGGTAAATATCTCTACTAAGACTTTCTTTTTCTTGCGAATTACATCAAACCAGTAAATTTGAGCAGCGGCGGTATGAAGTTTTTCCACGGGGAGTCTGTGAATCCACCTTCACAGAAAAAGCATCTGTCAGCGCCTGAGGGGGAACAGATACTTTCCCTAACTGTGCAGCAAAGTTCTGGCGATGGAAATCCACCTCATTATTGAGTTTTATATCTCTCTTGACTAATTTGGACTCAGTCTCCTCTGCAGATTGCATTTATCACCACTGGTTCAAAAGAAAGAAAAAATATTTAGGGGAGGACAGAAAGATAAATTAGCAGAGGGAGGGGAGGAGTAATAGGGGCTTGTGTGATGAACAGTGTTTTCTCTCTGTATTGGCTGATAAGGGCCAAATGACTTCGCTATTATTCTCTGCTTATAAATTTGCCAAGAGAGCCACTTTTGGTTATTGGTAAGGAAGTTGAATAATTCGGGGTGTGCATGTGTATGTGTGTGTCGTGCAAAGGCATATGTGAGTGTGCGTGTGTGTGTGTGTGCATGGAGGTGCATGTGTGTGAGTGACACTGATGATCCCAGCATCCTCTTGGTGAAAACTCCTCTGCTTGTCACTCCCCATAAAGCTCTAAGTCCCCATAAACCATAAGTCCTGTTAGGCAGCTCACATCATTAGCCCTGTTCCCCAAGGATTTGTATTGTTTCCGTGTGTGTGTGTGTGTGTGTGTGTGTGTGTGTGTGTGTGTGTGTGTGTGTGTACCAGGTGGTAAGGCTATTGATTTCTTGCTCTTTTAGGGTCATCAGTTGTTTCATAATTGTTGCTCCTCTCCCTGCGGACTCATATCCAGCCTGGTGATTGTCCATCTGTTCTGTTTCCGTTTTTGTTTACTGCATCTTAACAAGTCATTCAGCCTTAAAATTGTGTTGTTGTTGTTGTTGTTGTTGTTGTTGCTTTAAACAACTGGGAAAAAAAATCTGCCCATGTGATGAGATGATCTCAGTTATTTCCAATGCAGTTTGACTTGTTTCCAGAATTTTATTGAATAAACTGTCATTTGATTGGCAATGTTGTGCTGATCTGCCTTATTATGCCTTGCTTCAACATATTTAGATGTATTTCCAGAAAAATACATAAATAAATTCCTCAAAAGAGTGAAACTGCACTGGAAACAAGTGGGACTATCCGATATTTGAATTTGTTTTATGAAGGACAAGATTTTTACCACTGAATATGAGACTAAATGACTTAATTTAGACATTTTTTACAGTTTGTGCTTTGTATTTATGGTATGGGGATGGAGTGTATCCCACACATAACATCCTGTAGTCTGAATTATCATCATCTGAGGGGGGGTGTTTGTATCTGTCTGTAAATAAGTGGGTTGGTGACTGTCACACCGGACATATGGTCGTGACCAACCTGCTCGCTCTGTGTGAGTGACTGATTACTCTGCGAGCAATACACTGTTTGGGGGGAAAATCGCTAAATTATTCACCACCTCTAATTGGGTGGTTGAAAGAGGACTGTACTGGGTTTCTTCCCAATGCTTTTTTTCTATGAAGGATCCTTGGGTGGTACAGAAATACAGACTCTACATACAAAACAACAACACCGGAAGGCTCCCACTCCAAAAGCTAAGGGAAAAAGGAAAAACACTGCTAACCTTTACATTCAACATTCAACATTTCATCCTCCAGCTGTGACTTTAATGGAGGAAATGGTCTGAAGGTAGCTGCTGGCTTAATTCAAGTTGCATATTCTGGATTATTTTAATGTGAACTGAATTTGAAGTTGATCACAGTTTGTTTGTTTTTTCAGCTCATAATGGTGGGTTGCACTAACAAGGATTAACTTTAAAGGCACATTCCGCAATTTTCTCAGAGTTCAGAGCGCCTCTATAGCCACTTTAACACATCGACTCTGCACCACGAGCGGAGAATCAGAATCAGGTCCATGTCTGATGCATTCACACCAAAGCAAATACTCTGTATGGTTTAGGTTGAGGGGTGGCACCTGGGTAGAGCAAGCAGGCATTTTAAATCATAGCAGAAGCATTAGAAGAGAGTACAAAGCATCTACTCTCCATGCAAGAAGATCCCGCCGGAGAAAGAAAGCTGCAGCTCTGGATCTGCATCCAGCAGCAGCGTGACGAAGCCACGTGGAAACTCGTCGATGTGCAGAGGAGACATCAAACGTCATCAACACGCCCGTTCACTCACTGTGCCTGCTCCAGACTATTTCCTGCTCCATTCACACGTTTTGTAGATGTGGTATTAGGGACCTGAGACGATAATATGCAGAATAACTGATGTGGATATTCCCACAGCTCCTCTGGCTAACGACAGTAATAAGTTGAGTTCAGTGCATGTGTGAGAGGGGCTAATGTTTTAGGCAAACAGTATAAAAACATGAATCCCTCATCCGCCACCTATCTATCCACATATCTTTTGTTGTTTGTTTTCTGTGTTTACAACATCTATTGCACATCTGTCCATCCTGGGGAGGGATCCCTCCTCTGTTGCTCCCCTGAGATTTCTTCCTATTTTCTCCCTGTTAAAGGGGTTTTTTAGGGAGTTGACCCTCATCCGATGTGAGGGTCTAAGGACAGAGGATGTTGTATTTTTCTGTCAAGCCCTTTGGGACAAATTTGTAATTTGTGATTCTGGGCTATACAAATAAATACAATTGAATTGAATTGAATTGAATTGATTTTTTTCTTTCTGAACTCGACAACAAGTGCCCCTATTGGTTGTCTTTGCTGTTTCCCAGCTCATTTGCAGTTGCAGTTCTTCGTTTGGGTGGAAAGTTTCAATTCTCAGGGCTGTTCCATACAACCTATCTCTGTTTTGCTTGTACCTCAAAGGTGCACAGTGCAAATTTGCTGAGGCTCAGTTGAAGTGAGGTTTAGGCTCAGCTGTCAAAAAAACATGGAATAAGCCACTTCATCTGTCAGTGAATCAGGCAAGTGATACGAATCATGTAGAATCAACCATTAAATTATGTGTTCATTCCACGTTTTTGTTAGTCGAAGGGTTCCTCACCTCAGTTGAGGCTCTGCAGTTTTGCATAGTGCACTGTGCTTTTTGTTTTTTACAATTCACTTGGAGTTAAGTTTAAACTGATAGGTACGGTGGTTTAACTTTCAAAAGAGCAGCATTTTTTTTTAGCTGGATGATGAAAAAGGAGTTGTTTTGTCTGTTTGCTAACACAGCAGAGCTGGTCAACAGTGTCATGATGTTTGTTTGTCTGTAAGAGCCAAAGGCAACAATGCATTTTTAATTCCCATTTAACAGCACACACAAAGCTTTGGACTTTTTTGTGTTTTGCTGCTGTTTTTATGGTCAAAACAGACATTTATGATTGTTTTGATTGCTTTTGTTTGTTTGCTTTCGGTTAACAAACTACTACTACTGTGATCTTTGTTCACATAAATTATTTAAATTTATGTGTAAATCAGCTGCAGCTCCAGCTCAGTTTAAATCAAGCGTCACTTACTGTAATTCTTGTTCTAGTCAAGATGATTATCACTAATCTCTGATTAAACCTGAAAGCCTGAAGCCTGAATAACTATTTTCTGAATCATTCATTCATTTATATTGGGGTAAGTAATCTGAGACTTGTGAAACAGCCACTTAACAGCACATATAAGTGTTTAGAAAAGCTAAATTAGGCTGACAAGTTCTGTTTGCTGTTCTGTCATCAGCCTGCAGTCCACTGATTTCAAGTATTGCACAGCGAGCCTCTGCAGGCTTTGGCATTACTTTGAATTAAAAACAACTGAGAGTACATTTTAAGATTTTTTTTTTTTTTTTTTTTAAATCCAAATCCAAATAAGACCAACTTCAAGAAGCAAGGGGGGAAAACAAGCTTTTAAGTCAGCGTGCTCGGTGGTGTGAGGGTTGTTATCCATGTAGTTCCTCTCCCTTTGGGCAGTGATAAGAGTTTAGGGGAACAAGTTGGAAATTTCTGCCTGATACTGCAATATGCAGATGGATTTGGAAAATAAGTTACACCAGGAGTATTTGCACACTTGGACTGTAGGAGGTGATTTGCACATCATTCTTAGTATCTGTTTTTCCTTGCTTAGAGCACCACATGGTGTGAATTTAGCCAACGGCGCAACATCGAGACACTCAGCTAAATTGACTCTCAAATGCTTTCTTACTGACATTTACTGCAGCAGGTTATGAAACAAACTCCACTGGATTGATAGGCTACAACAAACTATATAATGTAGCTGCTAATGTTTAGGGGAGGATTGCGAGGATTGTTTTGTTGTAGATATGACTGTGCATTGTGCTGCGAGTGCATATTAAACACTGGAGCCTGTGGAGCAATGTGGCATCCTGTTGTTTTTTTTCATCTGTTGGACTACAAACAGAATGGAAGAGACGATTGTTTTGGCAAAAAATTGGATCAGCAGGAAGGAGCACACATTTCTTCACTGTGCATGACATAAAGACGAAAGGGGAGAGGAGGGTGAAAAGGGAGATTGACCCGTAGTGCAACTGTGTGTGTGTGTGTGTGCTAAGTACAGTTTCTTTCTTTCAGTTGCTTTTAGGTCAGACATACTGCAGTGAGCAAGTGACACTGTCTGTCACAACACACAACTCAATGACACACAACTTCGAAAGTAGAGGAAGTGGTGCAGAACACACACATTCGGTGAATAAAAAAAAAAACATTGCACTGTACTGTATGGGTATTACAAGGTTTTTTTTTATTTTTAGTATTTCTCTGTGTTACCAGATAAATATTGAGCTGTGCTAAGGTGGCAAGGATAGAAAGAGACTTCAGTTTGACATGAAGGAGAGAGAGAGGACAGGCAGAAGTGGAGAAAAGGCACAAAAACACCGCTGGTTGATTGGATTCCATCGATTTCTGTTCAGGATTGTTTTGCTCTGCTGCTGTTTTTCTGCAGGCTGGTGGGCACTTTCCGCATGGTGCTGCAGAAGGTGGCTGAGGAGGGAAACCTGGAGCTGACGGATACGCTCATCGACGACAACAACACCTCCATAAAGGTAAGGCTGAACAGGGTTACGGGCCTCGCTCTGACCGCCAGCCCAAATCTGTTTTTCGGCTCAGCCAGATTGTATCCAGGGTGGTTTCAGAAAGCCTGGACAGCCAAAAACCACATGAAATGCGGTTTTTACAAATTGGATCTAAGCCACATGTAATGGGTCTCAGTCTGGAAGCTCTGGCTGCTCAAATAGGATTTCAAAGTGTCTTTTGCGTCAAATCCAGAGTGACAGAGGTGCATCAGAGCAGAATCCACGCTGCTCCTCACAGAGCGGCATGGAGGACAACACAAAGAACAACAGACTCTGAAACAAACTGTCTGCTGGCACTTTGGGGGGAGGCATCTGTACATTTCTCACGTGACCACCTCACCAGCATATGTGGTTACTGATGCCTATGTCGTTACCATAGCAACTAACAGATAGACTGGTTATGTCAGGACACGCAAATCGATCGATCTGATCAGTTGCAAAGAACGAAAGATGTGATTTGAGAAACAAATCCGATTTGCCTGCCATCTGAGGAAAGCCAAAGAGATGGGCTTGTGACCTGAAGGTTCAAGATTACAACCCTGCAAAGTCTTCCAAGAGGTTTATTTCAAACACACCTTGTGTAACTAAGACAGTTGCTGTAAGGTTTATTTTTTTCACTTTGACAGAGCTAGGCTAATGATTCCCATAGACTTCAAGTCTTTATGCTAAGCTAACATGAGATGCCAACCATGGGAACCAAACCACCGCACAAACAGAGGTGAAAATGGTATCCAACATCTTGTCTCAGTCTGAATAACTCAGAAAAAGGGTATTTTGCCCAAAACATTGGTCTGCTCAATTTTGTAAATGAGCAGTATCTTGGTATAAATGATCCTTTTTTCCACCGTCAACCAGTTAAGGTTTTTAAAATATGCAGGATCAAGATGTGTACATGACTGGACCTTTAATATAAGCCCTATCAATTCCTTAAAAGCCATCAGCCGTCAGTCTCTAAAGGTTACTACAGCAGATATTTCAGGAGTGCAGACCACCAAGGACCGATTAAAAAACCCACAGTCTCATCAGCAATGCAAAAATTCTTCACAGGCCAAATAGGGCGCGGTGAAATTGTAAAGAATGTTTGTCTGATAGATATTGCACTAGTTCTGTGTCATCATGGGTCGTATAAGTCGTGGATACGGCGCTTTGTGGGCGTGCAGCGTGTGGAAACGAGGGCGGCACAATAGGATGTGTGAAAGAAAAAGGCATTTGTATGAGGCTTTAAAGCACCCTGGGGTGAAGAATGCTGTTAGAGGAGCTGGAAGTGCTGATGTGATGTTATGGGAATGATACCACGCAGCACGAGGGAGGCCTTGGGCTCACACACATGTACACACACCCGCTGATGTACACATGCACAAAGACGTCCTATGAATACGCATCAAAGCACTGACGTAGACGCACACACACTCACAGTCACATGTATTTTCTGTCCCTCTAGAGCCATTGTCTGGTGGCTTTTTCCCTTATAATACTGAAACATGCATCTGTGTACATGCACATACACACAAATATACACACAGGCACATTAATATATGAGGATTTTTGAGCTCTGTACATTCCTCTGAACGTCTTACCAAGGGACCGGTGAAACTCAACCCAATTTCACCAGACAGCAACACTTTTAGTTGCAACTCTGCACTGGTGTGGTTGCTATAGTAACTTATCTCGCTCCTTGGGGTCCACAAAAATTGCCTTGCGATGTTGAGTAAGGAAGAGCGAGATAGATAAAGAGAGACAGACGGGGGGGAGAGCAAGAGCCCCGCGTATATTTTCTCCTCATCTGTCTTTGTCAGTGCAATAAATTGGCCGCTGCGTAATAAATATCAAGTCATTGTCAGGAGGATTATATTTGTCCGAGCACTGTGCTCCCCAGAAGACACCGAAGACAAACTGCGGTGTCACCTGGGCTTCTGGCTTGGATGAAAATAAGCAGTTACTGTCAACACAATTCCCCTCCCCATGCACCAAGCGGCAAAAAATGATTCATAATCGTGTCAAGGTGTGTAGCCCAGATCGAAAGGTATTTTCTCAATATAATCAAGCAGACATTGTAACATTTTAAGCCTAAGGTGCCGGCTGTTCTTTGATTTCACTGGACCTTTTCAACACAGGTTTGGTCGTTGCTAAAATAAATTCCCTGTCACAGCGCCACGGCCATTAAGGTGTTACATTTTGTTTTTGTGTGTGTTGATGCCCAAGTCGGAGAAGGACAGAGGCGAGAAGGTGTGACAGAATATATTTTTCTAGTTTAGTTCAGTTTTGCTAGTTTAGTCCAGTTTCTATTCCTTTCCCTCAGGGGGCAATTTGGTTGCAGCTGCAAAAACAAAACAAAACAACAACAAAAAATACAGTATTAAAGACACAAACAGCAATGCATACACACATATACAGTATATACCCGAGCCAACACCAATTGCATCTATTTTTTAAAGTGCCTATATGAAGAAAAGTTATCTTGAGACACTTTTCAGTAAATAATAGCTGAGGGAGTAAATTAGTGTTGTCGATCGAGTTGAAATACCGTAGTGCATTCTCATTTTTGCAAATAAACATAAAAATAAGAGTATACTTCAATGATCCGCATTGCGCTTTGAATTTTGATGGTTTGGGAGTTATCAAGGTGGATTTGCCATAAACTCAGTTAAATTGTTTTTGAGGGAGTCTTAATGGAAACATCACCAGCAGCTGAGAGGAGAAATAATGAGATCTCAGAGGTGGTGAAATGTTGCAGGTGAGGAGAAAAGCCCACACATGCTGCTTTTGATCCTCCGAATGCTCTCAGGCTAAAAACTCTGGCATCCCGACTGCCATGGAAGACCGGTTTGACGGATCAGAGTTTGTTAACTGTTTGTCGATGCTATAAGCTCGTTGTCATTGATCTCCCATCTCGTTCCAGACCAGCGTTTCCATAGAGATCAAATACCAGACGATGGATGGAACGATGGGGGTGTGGAGTGACGGGGAGTTCCTGGATGTGCCCGACGACCGCGACGGGACGTTTGCGTTCGAGACAGACAGCTTACTGTCGGGACAGAGCCACGGTTCGGGGACCTCGCCCGGACGATCCTTACATGGATCCATACCGACGTTCAGGAAGTGAGTGACACATTTAAGCCATTCAATATACAGTATCCATGACCTTGTCTAGATTACATTACATAGCATTGGATCAAACTTTAATGATACTGGAAATGGGTTTATCGCCCCAGCAGGAGAGAACAGGATGTAGATTAGGAGTAATTAATTATCCACACTGATGATAAGGAAAGCAAAATGAATACAGCAACCAAACATATGGAAAATTACATTAAACACACACACAAACACATATATAAATAAATGTGAAACAACATACAACTATGCATATAGTTTATTCACATTTTGCCCCATTCAGAGCTTGATTCAAGTGTTATTCATCACTGTGTAAAGTGAAGCCATGCTGACATTTACATAACCATTATGCAGTAACTTTGACACCTCAGATAAATCCATTAGTGCCCTTCTTTCCTTACATACTTCAGTATGTCCAGTCCTCTTGTCAGTGTCCTGATATAAAACATGCACGAATATTAACAAATTCTGATGTTAGCCATCAGGATATGAATTGTTTCGTTGCAAAAAGCTGAATTAGTCTTTGCAACATTGTGGAATGGACCTTGAATAACTTCTGTTCAAAGCAAAGTGCCGACAAACACACACAGCTCTACAAAAACAGGATGTCTCCTTCTCTTTATTCGCTCAAGTGTTTAAGGGGATCATCCAAGTAAAACATCTCCACCAGGGCACCAAGACATCATTTAAATGTATTGAGTTTGACAATGACATTTGCTCATGGAAGAGGCCTCATCCTGCACCTGTCACAAGTGTGGAGAGGACGCATGTAATGTGGAGTGGCGTGTAACATGTAGCATGGAGTAACACGGCTGGACACGGGGTTCAGGGACCCACAGCCTGGAAATGCACTTCATGGCCATGAACAAACCCACCAAGGAGAATGTATTTGACACTGACATTCACTCGAGTAGTGTGTCAAATAAATATCAGCTGTGTTTGTGTGACTGTCAGGGAAGAACAAAATCAAGGTTTTGAATAGACGTGTACAAGAAAAACTACGCCCTAAATCCTCAGTGTGAATGCTGAATATTCACCTGGCTGTCTCAGTCTGCATGAGACACATCTCAACAAGGAGTGTTTAATGTTAATGAGAAGAGCAGCATACAGCATGTGCAGACCTGGGCACATAACAGTCATGGCAGTCGGCTTGTAAAACAGCACAACCTGATGGCACCGTCTTCACTGTCCTGTTCACCTTTGTCATCACCATCTCATGTTGTGAGATGAAATCCACAGTTCCAAAGAATCGACTTTTCTGCGATGGACAGAAACGTGTTCGATTTTCAAAAGCACACAAAAAGGTTTCTTATTGGTTTTCTTATTGGTTTTGTGGGCCGTAGGAGAGTGAGGCTTTCTTAACGCATAAATAACCGCATGCTGTGGCCTTTCAACTCCAAATAAGGAAATTAAAAAAGCAGCAGTATGGATTCCTCTCTTCTCTAGTGATGTATGGCCACCCTGTAAGAGGTCTATATAGATTTAGCCTGAAATAAGTATTACATGAAAAGAGCTTTTGCCCCTTAGGTTGTCCTTTGCACTGATAGCGGGACCCCCCACTGTGGAAGCATGTTGTGTTTTTGCTGAATAATATGAAGTATGATCTGCGGGCGGTATTGATTTCCACTGAGACTGTGTACTCAGCCAGTGCCCTAAATCCATCATTAGAGTGCATGTGTGCATGAATGTGTGTGTGTGTGTGTGTGTGTGTCTCTGTGTGTGTGTGTGTGTGTGAGCCTGTGTATGTGTGTGAACGCCTGCGTATGCATGGTTTTGATTTTGTTTGCTGAAATTTAATGCTGAAAATGAATTGCCTCAAAGCCTGATCAGGGTCTATGGATGTGAGACTTGAAGAAACCCTTGAAAAACAAGAAAAGTTGGTTAATGGAAGTTTCAGTGCATCCCACAGATGTTACATAACATCTATTAGGACTTTTGAGCAGAGCAAAGAAAAGCAAAATGTCAGAGAAAAAGACAGTACTGCTGGGAAAGACTTTTAAAAAAGAGACGTGAAGGTTGACAGCAAACTAAACTGAGGCTCAAAACTATAATCAGTGCACCACAAATATACTCAGTGTATATAGTCTTAACACTCCCTTCAACCAACTTAGCAACTATGCACCCACTCACCTACACACACGCACACACACACACACACACACACACAGACAGAGAGACAAACACACACACTGGATATCAAACCACTGTATGGGGACTAGATGTCTGCAATTCTTCACCTCATCACAGCCACTCAAGCCCTTCGTCCTTGGTGCTTTGACGAGGGCGCCTGTCATCCCGTTGCCGCGGTAACAAAGAGCTGTCAGTCAGAGCTCAGAAGGGATGCCTTAGGGCTTTTGTCTCGGAAGAAAAGCCAAACGTGTTCCTGAAAAAAAAAAAACACTGATGGAAAACTGGCAGGCGCGGCGGAGGACAGCCTTCGGGCCGGCCAGCAGATCCACCTCTATTCATCACTACACCCGCGGTGGGCAGATTTATGGCCTTGTGGAAAACTTTTTAATAGCCCTGCCACTTCTCATCCCAAACTTTAATATCCTGACAAACCAGCTGCTCCATTCGGCGCTGGCTGAGAGGTTTTTGGATTTAAAGTTTTTTCGCTGGTCTTTGGTTGTGTGCTGAACTGTGATGCTCTCAGTGGCGCGGCAGACAGTGCTAATTCTAACTTGTCCTTACTGTGGAGATGAGGCATGAATATGTCAATGATAATAACTGCTCCGGGATGACCGTCCCATTCCTCCAGGCAAGAGGAGGCAGTGGAGAGAGAGGAGGAGGAGGAGGAGGAGGAGGAAGATGTCATGAACAGTTTAGCCTCCAGGTATATTTCCTGTGGGTCGCTGTTTGATTCCTGTCTTTTCTGATCCCGTCTTTGTGTGTGGCTACAAAAAACAAAAACAAACAAACAAAAAAAACACTATCTTCACAAGTCATTTTGTCTCATATTCAGTCTTAAAATCTTATTTTTCTTGTAACAGGTGAAAAAAATCCTGGTCAACTTTTTTCCAGACTCCTGAAACCATTGAAATCATTTTCTATATACTGGTGGGATGACCTGTCTTGTGTAAAAAGAAGAATCTGTATTGGAAACAAGTGGGATTATGTAATCCCACTGGCAAATTTTTTCAATTGTTATAAGAAAAACAAGATTTTGAATACAAAATGCAAGACTAAATGACTTATTAAAACTGGGATTTTTTTGCAGTGGACTTATAACTGTGTGTGGCTATTTGCCAGTGTTTTTTGCATGATTAACATACTCTCCCTCTTTAAGCAGGCTCAGTATTTCACAGCAACTTCGCTTCATCAGTGTATTATTTCTCTCCAGCTTACACACCAATGTGAGCGATTCGCTGAGATGAATTTCTACAGTATGTCCCTCCAAGGCATTGTTACCGACATTAATTGAGATAGTTTCCACATTATTCATAATGGCATTTTACCATGGTAGAACAGCGAATTATCCCACTTCACACCATATATCTTCACCCGGAGCAGAGCTATGCATATATCCTATTCAGTTTGTCATTCACAACCTGTTTTGCTAATTGAAAACTAATCATGCTCTGTGAGATGATGTATAGCTGGGGGCTAGATGCCTTGCAAGGTTGAAGAAAGCACCTAGAGACTATGTGAGCGTGTGTGTGTGCAAGCTAGCACATCGACTGGAGATTTTCCAGAGGATTGCAATCAGCCGCCCAAAGATCTCTCTCAGCCCTTATAAAAGCTTGATTGAGACTTAATGATAATAGATGTATTGCATTCCTGAAACACTCGAGAGGCAGAGAGCTTGCATTTAATTAGGTGGGTGAAATCTTTCATGGCATGGGCTCACTATCCTGAGAGTGGTTCATGTCCTCCTCCACAATGAGCCCAACCAGAGATGCAGCTCCTTCTCCTGAGTATGAGGCTGAGGGCGAAACAGAAGCGCTGCCTGCTCTCGGTACGCTGTCTATTACTGTTACATCACCTATAGCATAAAGGTCATGGGTACTGGTTATAGCTCAGTTTTATACTCACTTCAGTTTTCATCGGGCATTGAGTCAGAAACTTGTGTGTTGTCTATGCATGTGTGTGTGAGTGTGTGTACATTATTTGTGCAACACGACTGCAATAAAATGTAGGTGGTCTCGCAAGACCTATAGGTTCCTCTTCCTCCATGTGATAAAATGAAACTCACCGTTCTCACCCGGAGTCGGCCGTCCCTCAGCGACCCCTTTCCTCCTCTCTTTCCTCCTCTCTTCTCCCCCTCGTCTGCACCTTTTGCATCTGTGGCTTGTAAGGTGAACAAACACTGTCATGATTACGGGTGTGGGTGTTCTTTAGGGAACCATCCAGTGCATCCCTGTATTGCTTATTTTTATTTATTTATTTTTTTTAGGCATGGAAACATACTTAAACATCTTACAGAAGTAGAGGCCCTGTTACCTTGCAGAATTTTTATTAAGTACAACTAAAAAGGCAAAAGTTAAAAAAAAAAATGTGTTTCATTTCAAATATAGTCAGAGTCACATTTACTCAGTTATTCCATGTACAGACATTAGAGAATGTGTAGCTTTCATTCCAACATTATGTTTTTTTAGCCTTATCAGAATCAGAATCAGAAATGCTTTATTGGTCCCTGAGGGGAAACTGGGTCTGTTGCAGCTCAAATTTTCGAGTAATGAAAAATATATAAGCATAAGTGAAATTTTGAGAAAAAGAAAGGGAAAATCATAAATATAAAAATATGTGCAGTAGAAAACTGCAAACAATAAATAAATAAATAACAAAGCAAAAATATGTGTATTAGTCCTGCAATAATATTACAACAATATGCACTCAGTGACCTCTTCATTAGGGCCACCTGCACAATAATACAACACAACTGTTGTGCCATAAAGTTTACTTTCCTGCTGCCTATAATGCTCAGGTTGTCATGCTGTCACAGTAATAGAGGTGATCATTCACTTCTATGTTTGGCACTGGGCTCATAGTTAGAGCTGCTGTTGTGCTGGACTGCATTTTACTGAGAGGTGTTTACAGTATTCTGTCCCCCTCATTGTATATAAATAGGCGGGACAAAAAATTAGAAACACCTCTCAATATAATGTAGTCCAGTACAAGACCTGTGCAAACTACAGCCTCAATAATAAACACAGAATTAAATTTACACATTCCCCACAATGTTAACAAAAACTGAACATTAAAAACTTTCTTAAAAAGGTAGAATTCATGGCAGAGCTGTTGACCTGAACTGCATTAGATTGTACAGGTGGACCTAATAAAGTGGCCACTGAGGATATACAGAAATAACAATTTGATATTCAACATATTCAACATAATACTCCTTACAACCTGCTGCAATATCCAGATAATTTGCACCCCCCACAACCCCGTGCAAATGTCAAAGTAGATGTAAGAAGAAAAGTCTGCATGCTGAATCCTTCTTTCTACCGGCAGTGAATTGTGACATGGCAGCATAATTTAGGAGGGTGTATGTTTTAAACTAGAGCGCATCATACATAATGTCATTAAGGGATGGGCATGGTCTGCCCGTCTGATTTATCAATCTGGGATCATATCACCGCTCGTTTTTAAGTGAAATAAACTATCAACTTAATATCAACTTTGAATTTAACCAAAGCCCAAATAGAGCTGATACAATTGGTTTTTACAGCGGACAGGTTGATATGAAGTTAAGCATCTGACACAAAGTTGATACTATGTTGATACTGGGCACTGAAAATAAAGTGTGACCAACATAAATAACAGTAACAAAGTCCAAGTGTACAGAAATGTGCCATTAGTCACCTCCATGATTGATTTTTTTTTTCAATTTGTTCATTATTTGGCCCATTTGACCTCCTGTAAAAACAATACCAACTTTCTTTAGCTCAACTCTGATTTCCTCAAGCGCCACCTTCAATTTACTTTATGGACTTCCCAGCTTTTAGGCAGTTAAACTACTGTCAACAACAACAACATCCCCTTCTTCCTTCCTTGGCTCCAGAGCAGCTATAGTTTTTGGGGGGCCATCTAAATCAGCCCCGGAGCTGATAACCACAGCCAAGCACCAGCATTTTTACTGTGGAAACTCAGAACGGTTCACAGTTTGGCGCCGTCTCCGTCTTTGGCCCCAGAGGAAAAGGGGTATTCCTGGCTCTGGATCTTTCCTGGGCCTACGGGATAATTTATGGTGCCACCCCGAAAGCATTTGTGTGATCTGCACCCCACAACACCACAGCGAGCAGGCGTGCAGGCGTTTTGTCACTCCCGATGAATAAATCACCACCAGAGTATGTTTTTACTGCCAGCGAAACAGATCCACTGAAAACTGCATGCAAAGGAGCAGTGTGCCAGACATGAACAGACAGACGTTACACCTCCAGTTTCCACTTCATCCATGGACATCAACTGCAGGAAATTAAGAAGTAACAGCATCACATCTAAGAAAACCTGATGAAGCGACATATTACAGTGCCAACGTAGTTTAACAGTGCTCCAGGAGAAAAACGAGAGAGGATTTTTATGTGATGAAAACAATCCATAAATTGGTAAACATCACCCCACTGATGCATATGTATGAAAATAGTGATTGTGTTCATTCCAGCCACTTAAATATGCACCGGCTATTTACATAACATCAAATTTACACTCAAAATAGACAAAGTAGCCCGAGCAAAGCTTCCGTCGGAGGGATAATTTACTCAAGCATGTGTTAATTTTTTTTTTTCCTGGTCTTAAGCGTGATTTATTTGTCTGCCAGTATGAGACGATCGTGTCTTCAAAGACGCTCTTTGATGATGAGCACGCTGATGATGCGTCATGTAGCTCTGTGTTGCAGGTGCTCTGTGGTCTTTTATCTCCGCAGTCTTTATCTCTGTGTGTTTACACTGCAACCCTAATGACAGCTGGAGTCTTCATTGTCATCACTGGGAGCTCACAGCAGCACTATCTGCTTCTGGAAGTGTTCACACTCATGGCAAAAAATGTCTGTTGGCAGCCACAGAAATTGCAAAAGACTGCATACATTTTGTATCTATGCATCGATTTGCATAGATGGTATAGGGTATTATTGTAAAGTATGGTTGCGCCTGGGTAATATGATTTTATGAGCCAGTAGATTTGCAGGTATACAAATATCACTTTAGTTATCAAACATTAATGCGACAATATACAGCTTTATAATACACATAAAACTTGTATTTGCTGCCATATTCTTTTAGTTGTTTTAAAAACACACCATAAGCGCCTGTCAGTCAGTGAAAAATGTTCTCAGTGAATCAAAACATTGTTGTTTCCACAGAAGGTGACATGCTGCAAGTACTTTATCTGATGCATGTCAGTTTGGAGTTTGGCTATGAATGGATTTCCAAAATGTTATATCCCTTACAAAATAATATCTTCATGTTATCATCTTGACAACCTGTGACCTAAATTATAGAAGCCAGTTGTTTTGATTTTGTGTTATTTATCATTTTGTATCTTTGAAAAAAAAAATCTGGGGATATGTCATATTGGAGAAACACTCAAACTGTCTCCCTGCCTGTCTCCTTTTGCTGAGCGCAGATGGAAACTGTCTTTTGTAGTCCTGACATCCCTTTGTTTCCTTTCAAGCAGCTGCATTCCCTCGAGGGTCTGCTCTGTTTTTGTCAGCTCCTGCGTTGTGCTGTGCCGTGGTTTGTTGTGGTGCTTTTTTTTTTTTTCATGATATTACAGTACAGCATGTGATTTTGAGCACTTTGAGCGAGCGAGTAAGTTCTCCTCTGTTCTTTTCCTGCTACAAGCCCTGACGTGGGAGCAGACGATGATGATATGAAGATCTGCCTCTTGGGGTAAATCCTGGTTTCCACAGTAACCACATGTTTGTCCCAGACTCAGCTCAAGTAGGAGTTAGACATCCCACCTGGGTGAAACAGCAGTTGGCTGGAGTTTACAATGCAAATCGTGGCTGAAAAGTATGCAGAATTGACTTCCGGATACTTTCTGGGTTTGCCTGTAGTCAAACTGATGATGGTATCCTTTAGTGGGTTAAAGGAGCAGTTCACCCAAAATACAAAAAAATAAATATATATTTTCCCACTTACCCCTGATGCAGTGAGTCCTTCCGGATAGTTTCTGTGTGATTTGGCGAGGTTTCACCCCACACAATGGTGATGGGCATGGGGATGGGTATTGGTCAAAAATTTACATGCAAAAAAATTAACAGCAACAGCACTTTTCAAAAACTATGACATGGATGCCCAACATTATTCAAAGCCCTGAGGGGTGAACAGGTTTGCTGGGAGCTATTTCCTGCCAGTGAATGCTGGCAGACTGTGTCTCGCTACCTTGAATTCGTACTCATTAAGGGCAGACTGGAAACCTCACCAGCTCACACAGAAACTATATTGACTGCACCGCGGATACGTGGGAAAATATCCTCTCTGTTTTGGTATTAGGGGGAACTCTTCCTACTAACACAAGCAGTGAAAAAATTAATAATTTCCCACTGCTATTTGACCCTGATCTGGTTTCATCCTACTGTGTTACAGCTCTATCCTCCACTTACGCTGATTTTAGGATTTACAAGAGTTAGTATTCTCATTACAGTGGATTATTAATAGGATTATACAAAGCAGTGCCTCTGTAATCCCTTGAATTTACCCGTCATCAAGAAGGTCAGGGCATAAAAAAGAAACATTTTTTCCCTTGACACCCTTTTGATACGGTAAGAGCGAAGGCGCATTGTCCAGAGATTTTGTGCTGCCCAAAGCTTGATGCAACAACAGTGTAAAAAATTGCAAGAGTGCTGCTCGGAGAGGGGAAAGATTAACATTTAAGAAGTGATGAGAATTCATAGAAAATCTGATGAATTATCTAGAACCTCATACTCTGCATCTCTTTGTGCATTTTCAGTCTCCCAACTCCTTTCGTTCTTTCTCCTTTTCTTTCTTTCTTCTTTCTTCTTTCTGTCTGCAGTCTTTGCAGAGCTCCCTACCTCACTTCATGCTCTCGCTCTCTCTCTCTCACACACACACACACACACACACAGACACAAAACCCACACATGGAGACACAATGTAATATGGGAGTCAAAGATTTCTTTTATGTTTTGTTTGCCGTATGTAGGCCATGAACGCTCTGAGGACTTTTTTTTTGTCTGGTGTGAGCCCATTAAATATGCATACGCTTCTAATGATGTGACACTAATGAGAGTAAAGTTATGAGCAAACACTCCCAAGATCACAGGCAAGGAAAACCAATTACTGAATCGATTAACTTTGCCATAAAACCTGCGATGAGGCAAATGCAGCGGCTATGCGACGCACTCGAGATCAGAGGTGTCGATTAAATATTAAACAGATGACTTTCACTGACGCCCTATTTCATACATTTCAGGCGCTTAAGGAAATATTTCTTGGCTCCCTGAGTGCCACTGTAGGAGACGCCTGAAGTAGAAAGGGGAGAGAAGACGGCAGTGCGCTCAATAAGTTTTCAGGACAGAAAGTTCTGGTTTAGTGAGAGCCAATGAACTGTCTTATCTGGTAGAGCCGATCTTTGCCTGGCTGAAGTCCACTGGACCCAGGCCTGGAAGAAAAATGTATGCATTTGTGTGTGTGTGTGTGTGTGTGTGAGAGAGAGAGAGACAGAGGCAGTGAGATAACAGGTGGGTGTGGGTTATATCTCATTCTCTCCATTCAGCTCCATTCAGCAGAGCAGAACGTACTGTATATGCCAATGAATTATTGACCACCGGCTGCTTGATTTTTTTTCTCCCCCTCGTTATTTATTTATATTCATTCAAATGCTCGTTACTCTGTTACACTGTGCAAATAAAACATAATACAGCTACTCACACACACACTCATAAAAGTGCATAACCATCGACCCCCACGCAGCCACTCACTCATGCTTGAGCATCTACTTAGTTCAAAGTCAATTTACTGGATTTACAGCGATTCATGCACTCGTGCAGCTGCTGCTCTTCCCACTCCCTGCCACGCATATTAAAGATAGATTCATGACTGCATGAAACTGCGGTTTGAGAGAGGAGATGGAAGTCAGACAGCCAGATGAACACTTCTCTCAGATCGTTCACCTGTGCTGTACTTTACACACCTTCGCCCAGGAGATTTATCTGTGCTTAGATGTATTATTGACTCGTATGCATGATCCAGACATTATACAGCAGCAGCATCTTTGTAAAAATCTCAGTCCTGATAACCCATCAAGTCTCATATTCAGAGTTAGAAATCGGATTTCTCTTCAAACCAAGTGAAATAATCTGCCAGTGGGGTGAGATAATCCCACCTATTCCAATTCTGATCAACTTGTTTATTGAATTTTGACAAATCACGTCATTTCCGTGATACTTGATTTGGTCTGCCCTATTTAAACGTGACACCCAGAAAAATACCAGAAACCAGTGAAGTCGCATTGGAAACAAAAGGGGTTGTCTCATTCCACTTGCAGATTATTTCACTTGGTTCATTTTAAGTAAAACAAGAGTTTAAGTTAGTACAAGAAGAAAGGGCTTGTTGGATCAGACTCCTTTTCAATGCAGAGTCTCAAGCCTATTGTGAAGCCCTTTAATTAATGGAAATTTAGTCAGAATGAGTATAAGATATACTGTTGTACCACTGATACCTATATACAGGGTGTCCGCAAATTCTCTTTACAATTTAAAAAATCTATTACAAAAGTAATTGATGTGATATGTTAATCAGATTTGTTCTAACTCAGTGGATATCAAAGTTTTTAATCACACTGGACATCAACGACCTGAAGCAAAAGATCACTGATGCCATTGCCACCATTGATGAGGCTATGCTACAGCGAACATGGCAAGAAATCGAGCACCGTCTTGATGTGCTTCGTGCAACTAATGGTGCCCATACAGGGGTGTATTAAATGAGGCAAAAAAAAAGCTTCAATATCTACTCCTCATTTTGTAAGAATTTCCACAGATTTGTCTATTCATTTGCTTTTTGTCATACATGTGTTAAATTGTAAAGAGACTTTGTGGACACCCTGTATATTTCAGATTCTCAGCCACGCTCTGGGTTTTTGCTGTTTTAATGTTCATACTGGACTTGCATAATGGGCTGTTTTGGTATGCAGTGCTCATAGCTGTGTCTTGTGTACTGTCGTAAGCTTTTTCTCATGTGGAAAGCCTGAGAGAGCTCCGGCCCTGATTTAGGCTGCGTGTTCTGTGCGTTTGCTTGATTTGCAGTGTTTTGATGCCATTCTTTAAGTAGCTAACAACAGACACAAAGGGAGTTGTATTTTTGTCCTTTTTTTCAGATCAAAGGAAAAGAAGGAACAAAATAATAGGTATTTCATGATTTTCTTTACACTTCACTAGACAGCTACTGAAGTGAATTCTGAGTACAAGCTGTTTCATAGAAATTACTCGACAAAATGAGCCTTTCTTTACCTTCCATTCTTTCCATTTTCTCTAAAAGCTTCACCATTCATTACTTCTACCTGCGGACTTTGAAATGCATGGTGTGAATTTGCATATTCCTTATTTTTGTACTCGTAATTATTCCACGTGAACTTTTTCACCAACTCACCGACCTTTGTAAAGGTTATGTCTCTTCATTAAAGCAGCGTTGAGGGACTCACTTATTTAAAAAAAAAAACAAAAGAGTGAAAAGCTGTCAAGGCTCATCTCATTTAAACACAGATGTGACTCCCCGCTGAAGGTGTCTGTGTCTGATGTTTGTCCTTGTACTCACCCTTCACACACAGCAAAGGAAAGGGAAAGAATGAGAAGAGAGGAAAAGACAAGTAAGTAGATTTGACTCTGCTGTTTCGGTTTATTCCCTTGAACTTTCCATTGATTCTGTTCTTTCTTTTGGTGGAAAAACACTGTTACTGTGTGCAGGATTCACTGTTTACCACATGCAGAACTGGTTCATAATGTTCCTGCTCGCTGGAGCTTGGTGGCTCCCCGTCCTGCAACTCCTGATAATGTTAATTCCCAATGAGCAAGGAGAGCCACTACTTGCTCATCTCACACAGTTGCATTGCTCGCAACCCCTTAAACTGCTGTTCTTTATCCATTTAAAGCACATGTACAGGAACAAAGCACTGTAACAGCGTTTGACTCCAATGAGATTAAAAGTGGAGCGTCTCTGGTTCAGAGACAGATGAGTGTTCCTGCTGATTCTGCTTTGCCTCGGAGATTGTTCGACTCTCTGACAAGTTAAGCTTCTGCCTGTAATCCTCTGGGTTGGCTCGACTGTGGAGCTGTGAGCAACAGATTGAAAACTCTCGCTCTTTTGACGAAGAGCTTGGAGGGTAAATGGCCCCGGACTGTGGCTGTGTGTGTGTGTGTGTGTACATGTACGTGTAAATGCTGCATGGAAAGGTCCAGAATGCATTTTACCCAACAGAGTGGGGACATTTTACGGAAGTGAGGACAATTGCAAGGACAAATTCTGGCTGATTGGTTAAGGTGAGGGTTAAAGTTAGAATTAGATTTAGGTTAAGTGTTAGGAACAATACTCTTGATCTCTCACACCGACCTCCATCTCCAAATTCACTAGTACGGGTGGCTCATGAGGTGAGTTTTTAAAGAGAAAAGACATCGACCCCTGCCTGTGAGTTACCTGCCACAACCCTAAAGAACAACACACCTCGACACTACTTCAGAGTTAACATGAAGCCATGTGGGAGCCCCTGATGCCCGACACTGGGTGGCAGGAGCTGTCAGACTTATGGAATAACCTCATTCCCTTAGTTTGTGCCAAACTGGGGCCCTTTGTCCTTTCAGATCAGCTGAGTGGACTGTCGGTAGTTATTATAGGGTTGTTAGGGGAGCAGGGCCTGTGGAAAAATGAATGTAGGTCAGTATCATTTCCTCACAAAGACAGAAGTACAAGATTGTGTGTGTATGCATGTGTGTGTGTGTGTGTGTGTGTGTGTGTGTGTGTGTATAAGAAATTCCCTGGGCAAAATCACAAGGCATATTTACCCCCTTGATCTGATTTTAAGGGACATTTTGCTTTTGTTTTAAGGTCATTTTTATTTGGACCTGGTCAGTCCATGACATTTTCACGAGATGCTCCCCCATCCCAATAAATTTGTGATTAAAATGTGAATCAAAAACTTTTGTTTGCAAATCCAAAAGTTTTGTTTGCAAATCTAACAATTGATTTGTTTGTTTGTTGCGAATCCAAAAGTTTTGTTTGCTGTTGAGCTGAATCTCATGGGCGGGATCTACAATGAAAGATGTAAGGCACGTCTCTATTGGCCAGTGCCAGTCAGAGTGACAGCTGAGCAACGTGTCTCACGTCTTATGGGGTGCAGGTCCCGCCCACGAGACAGTGAGCAAAACTTTTTGGTTTGCAAACAAAACTTTTTCATTTGCATTTTAATCACACATTTATTTTACTTGCCATAAAATGTTTTTTTGTTTGAAGTGTGAATAGTTTTGCTCTCAAAAATCAGTTTTTGGACTGCAAACTTGTTCTGTCTGATTGAATAATAAAGAAACGAAAAATACACTCCATAGACCTCCCACAATAGTCCAAACTATGACAATACCTTGTTGGGAAGATTCAGCATTTATTTTGTATATTATATTATATTTTCTGGCCTCTGAAAACATATGGACATGTGTATGTCTGTATGGACTAGGATACATTCTCATCTTCTTCAGTGGTGTGCAGCCTCCCCCTCCCCTTGCTCTCTGTATCTCCATCCCTGTACCTACCTCCAGCTGTCTCTCCCTCCCCTCCTCTCTGCCCCACATCTTCCACTCACCTGTGCAGCTCATCAGCTGTCTGCCTGCCTGGTGTGGAATACCTGTACCTGATAGATGAAGAATATGGAAATATAGCTGTTTTTTGTTTTTTGTTTTTTTGTTATTGTTGTTGTTTTAAAGAAGGAGGAGGAAGACATTTTGCACGTGAGGGTTTGTGGTGATCTGGTCTCTCTCTGTGAGTTTGGTTGGAGCTGTGGCTTCTTTAATGTGGTACGTATGACACACATTTCTGCTCCGGTGGCTTTGTTGAATGATATGTAGCTGAAGTTTCTGAAGGGGGCTGAGAACAAGCTGCAAGGCATTCTTTGAACTTTTTGCAATTTGTATTCAAAGGTTATAATCGAAGGTCATTTTCTAAGGCTTCTGTCACAATCTGTAGCGCCCCTTTGTTATTCTTCTCTTTTCAATTATATAGAAATATGTACTCGTCAAAGTGGGCTTGATAGACTTTGTGTTATTCCAAGATGTTTAGTCTTAAGTGTGTTTGGCCTTGATTTGAATTGAGCACAAGACCATTTGGCCTTTAAGCAGATGAAGAATTCCTCCGCCATTCTTGAATTTTATTCCCATTCAGACGGCTTCAACCTTGCAAAAAGCTCTGTGCAGTAATCCCCAGTACATGAGATGCACAGTCGGCATACATTTCGTTACATTGACAGTATATACCTCCCCATCTAATTTTCCACTTTGCAAGAAACAGGGTCTACACATTCCACTTGAATAATGGAGGAAAGATCAAAGCAGAAGCTGAACTCTGATACACCCCTCCAGTCTGAATGCTTGAGGAAACAAACAGAAAACCCTCCTATTCATTAAATTTCTTGACGTGTATCCATATCCGCAGCAAATTGGACGGTCACACTCATTTTTAATTATTAAGGCCGCTCATTTGTCGCCCCGCTGGTGACATCACAGGCCCTTTGTTGCTGCAGTGATATCCGATCTTGATAATATCAATGTGGAGACACTGGATACTCTTGTTTTGTGATTGAGGGTCTGGATGGTGGTGGTGGTGGTGGCAGCGGGGAGTAAATCAACTCATTTCAAATGGAATGAAGTGTCTAGTTCGGTTACAAAGATGCACATGATGCATAGTACATGACGGTGTTGGGTTGCAGTTTGATTAAATCCAGCTTTTCTGTTGAAGTCACAAACTCGGTAGGACTCATAAAGGATGTTTTTTTATGAGACAAATTGTGTGCAGTTTGGGTCTGGTTGATCTGAGTGTTGTCCAGCAGTGAATCAAACTCATGTTCACCTCCTTGATACCAACCCCCACCTCTTCCTCCCATCCTCCCTCTCTGTCTCCTCCACCAGAGCAGGGAAGGGAGTTTTCTCAGCCATGAAGCTTGGCAAGATCAAGAGCTCCAAAGACGATCACAAGAAAGCAGGTAAACAACATCCTGTGTTTGATGTTGATCTTGGGATGTTGTTGTTGTTGGGAGGAAGACAAGCAGACCAGACACAGTCACCGGCATGACCTAGAGAAGCTGAAACTGAAACCGGCATTAAAGGACCGCACAAGTTTCATATTTTGATTTCTCTTCAACAATGGCAAATCAAATCTGACTGTCACAAACATATACAGTATATACTTTGATAGCTTTTGTAGCCTAGAAGCCATAGCTAACTTATTCCCATTCACTCCTATTAATGTTCAAACATTGGGAAAAACTACTCCATGAAACGTTTGAAATTTTGGTCATTAATACCAAACATGCTCCTTGTTCAAAACAGGAGGAGGATTTTTGCCCACTTGTTGTCTGCTCCTCTGAGACTGAAGTGGATTAACTGGCTCGAGCTTCTTAGGTTTAGGAGATGTCAGGCTGTTTCCAGTTTACATTTCAGGAATGCGTTTCCTTGGTCCTTGGTGCAACTTTCAGCCAATCCCTGATCTCCAGTATGCTTAGGTTCTGCCCTCTGAGCTGTCAATCACAGCCACTCACAAGCTGGAGAGCACAAGTGAAGAAATTTTAATGGATTTACAGTCATTTTAGCAGACCTGCTGGACAGTTAATCCCAAGATGTGTAAAAACTTTAAAGTGTCATAGAGCACATGATGGTTCACGTTTTAGAAACATGAATGGGAGTGAATGGTGGTAAGTTATCCCTGATTTATAATCTAACAAAGCATATTCTTTACATACAAATGCAACTGATATTATAGACAGACACAGTTGAAGCCGAAGCCAAAATAGGAGAAACATAGTCCTTAAACTTGCTCTTTTGTTGTTGGTGGTGGTGTTATTGGTCTATCTTACCTTTCTGATATGACTAACATAGTCTTTCCTTAATATTTCAATTTTCATCTTCCTTTTTTTCCCCTCACATCGCTGTCCAGATGAGCCGGCGGTCCTGGACATGGAGGACCTGGACAGGAAGGCGATGCGGCTGGCTGGATCTTTGGACCCGGACACCATCTCACTGGCCTCTGTCACCGCGGTCACCACCAATGTCTCCAATAAGAGGTCTTCATACTGTGCAGACACACACACACACACACACACACACACACACGCACAAAGACACGTGCACACTTGCTCACATGCACACACAAATGGAGGAACTCACTAAAACATGCACATCCACAAAGGGTCATGCCACATACAGATTTAATGGCCACTGTCAGCAGCTACATCTCAACCTGCTGATGCCTCAGAATAAACTGCAGCAGATTGTACAGTGCTATAATTTTAATAGCGTACACTGCTAAAAATAAGCTCATGCCGCATGAGAACATGTTTAAAAAAAAAATACAAGACAAAGATATGCACAGTCTGAGATCTAAAGTTAACACAGGCACTTGCATTTTTTTTTTATAAAGACAGAATAGAAGTGTGCAAAAAGCTGCTGTGAAAAATCACTAGATTGTATTAATTTTTTCCAGGTCAAAGCCAGATATCAAGATGGAACCGAGTTCTGGAAGACCGGTGGATTATCAGGTGTGTATGTGGTGTTTGTGCAGATATGTGTGTGTGTGTGTGTGTGTGTGTGTGTGTGTGTGTGTGTGTGTGTGAGGAAGATAGAGAAGTGTAGCTGCAGCTGACAGTAAACCCCATTGAAATTCCCCTTAACCATCCTCTTAAGATAATTCAAACTTTTTATGCTACCGTATAAATTTCCGAACAAATGATAATAGCTGCTTGCCAGACCGAGGTGAGTCTTTTCGATAAAAGAAAAAAAACAACAACAACAACACAATTTTATTACTTTTCCACTATATGGCGGTTGTTCGCCTGTGCTGACAGCATTTTATTTACTGCAACATAATTGAAAAGCAGCAGCAGAGGATGAACTGCTGGAAATAAGAAACACTGGGCTTGTTGGTGTAACTGTACAACTCCAGGCTGTGGTTTTATCGCTGCCGCCAATGCCCGCCAGTGGCCTATATAATTTAAAAACATAGAGCCGGTCCTGATATCTTCACAGCTTAAAGACAGTCTGACACCAGAGCTCACTGTAAATGCAGTTTTCAGGCATGCCTTCTCTTTCCTTCTCTTTATCTGCGCTTCGTTCCCTCTCCCTTATCTCCTGTGAAGGAGTAATTAAGTCAGAGGGATGGAGCTTGGCACTCGAAACCTTTAGCCTACTGTGTCTGAAGCTACAGTTTGACACTTCTCGAGGGGAAAGAAATCACAGCCTAGAACTATAATCTGGCAAAAAGAAAAGAAAAAGACAATACTTGCTTCCCAGTATCAGGATCAATAGAGTTTTTTTAACATGAAAAGGTTGATTTGGACTGTTTGCCTTTGATTTACCAGCAGTGTGATCGCTGTATACTGCGGTTGCGTGATTCATGATGATGGCACTGCTACTGGTGAGCTCACTGTGGGAGCAGAGTCAGCGTGTTTTAACATTCAGAGCACGTTGTGATGATCCAAATGCCTCCCATCAGATTAGCATCACGGTGATCGAGGCCCGGCAGCTGGTAGGCCTCAACATGGACCCCGTGGTGTGTGTGGAGATTGGGGATGACAAGAAGTACACATCTATGAAGGAGTCGACCAACTGCCCCTACTACAACGAGGTAAGTGTGTCTGCTTGGGAAAAATATATGTGTATGTACACAAGGGGTGGAAACAGTTCAATTAACCCACAGTTTGGTGTGCATTGCTGTTTTTAGCTCAGGATTTCGGCGTCAGTTCGGTTTATGTTTTGTCTTATCTACAAAAATAGCTTTTTTTCATTCAGAGATATGGGATAACAATATGAAATCAACAAATATTCTTTCAAAGGCAAAAGTCTACTTGTGACATTTTTATGTTTTGTGGAACTTGGCACCTCTGGAATACCACTTTCACTTTGCCATTCCTGTTTCTTCCCATTGAAACACAGTGGTGCTGTGTTTCCAGCACCCGCACCTGTTACAGTCGTGCTATCAAACCAGTGCAAACTGACTGATAATAACATAAAGAAAACTCTGGCCAGCGATGAATGTCCCTTGAGATTTGTTGCTGAGCCAGCCTGAGATTTAATCAAGAATAATGGTATCAATTAGATTAGACTGTACTGTGGCGGTCCAGTGCAAAACACCATAACACAGTGGATACAGGAAATTTCATCGATATACACTGTACATATTTTAAAGGAAGAAAAAGCTACTTGATGTCAGCGCTCAGCACTTAAAAGATGATGCATAGATTATTACAGTCTTTAAACTATCTCTATTTTTTATATTAAGGGGCATTTAACTCTCAAAGCAGCAATAAACTTAAGTTGCAGTAAACAACATAACAAGACTCAATAATTAAGGTTAATAAAACACAGAGATGCTGCATTCGTCCTCTGGTGAATCCCCCAGCCCACTAACACGGCAACGCGTGTCACAGTAAGACATTTCTTCATAAACCCTGCAGCACCTTGTCTCTCCGCTCCCTCCATGGATTTTTCTTCTCTTGACTGAGGAGAATAAACGTCTGAAGAAGCGATATTTCCGTCTTCATTTCCTCTCTTTCGCCTTCCGCAATTTCAAGAAACTCTACACTGGAAGAACAGCGCACATCAAGAAATCCTCGAGTTTATTTTCCACTAAATCAGACCCAGTGGCACAAAATGTAAAGAGCAGAGTAGAGGCTGCCAATCCTACCAGCAATTGCTCTTATTTGTTTACAGTAACCATACTAATGTCTCAATTTACATGATTTTTTTGGTAGTGATTTAGCTTTCTGGGAAACCTCTAAGCTCAGTCATTCAGCTGCTTTCCAACAATCATGTTGTAATGGATGTCATTTTGAAAATAAAAAGCTAGTGTGTGAACATTAGCCTCAGTCTTGGCAGGAAGTGTTAGTCAGCAGTGGTGATCTGTGGCGAGGATCGTGCACATCTCAGCCGCCGGGTTGTGTCCTGCAGGGAGCTGAAGTGACAGTTCCTCCGCTATCGATTCTTGCTGTTGTCTGTGAAGCCCCTGTGGACAGACCAACCGGAGCCAGGACTAATGAAGATAATAGGCCTTTTAGCTTTTTTCTCTTTTTATCTAGGTCCTTCCTCCTTCCCGTGTGTTCAGCTTCTGTCAAAGCTGCTCGCTCTGCTCTGCAAAAGCAATATTTCACGTTGGGAAAGCAGCTACTTTAAGATAAACTCCTGGAAATGACTCCCTTGATGATCATCTCATGACATTAGCTGTGCTGGGAATCCTGAGTAATCACTGACGTTCAGTTTCATTGATAAGGAGACCAAGAAAAGGTACATATTGAGGAATATACACAATAAACAGTGGGCAAAAAAAACAACATGTTCTCTGTATCACATTTGATTCATTTTTATTTATCGCGTCAGTTCAACATGCAAAATACATCTGTCTTAACAAGGCATTTAGTCTGATATTGAGTCTTAAAAACAACAATTATGATACTAAAACACTACCAGTGACTTTCTTGAATCAAATATTTTCTTGATTCTAGTGGATCTGTTTTATTCTGCCTTGTTTCAACATATTTATACCAAATTCCTGAAAGAACTGAAAATGCATTGGAAACAACAAGGTTTTTTGACACTGAAAATGTGAGAAAATGGCTTGTGCAAGTTAGTGTGTGTCAAGCAGCAGTGCCCACAGCTGTATGGTGCATGTGTGCTAAAAGTGGAAATATTATTCAAACATAAACCCAAGTGACTTTACTGTATTCCCTGATTTCCATATCCCTGCTCTCAAACTTTCCCTCTGCAAATCTTCCTCTGCAAGCCTCTCCCTTTCTAAAGAAATGAGAGTGTGAGCTACCACAGGCCGGGAGCTGCAGCCGGGCCACAGGTTTAGGTTCAGAGGAGTTCCCTGCTCTATGCTTGGCTCTCAGTGCGGACTCCTCCATATCATAACAATAACGAAACTCAGCACAAACTCAGCCCACAGAGACAGCAGGACGCCTGCAAGGCTGACACGATTCTAAAAAGATCATGTTCACAAAAAGTACTACTCATCCCTTCAAGAGCTTTAGATGAACTCTGCTGTGATTTGATCTTAACTTCAAAACCTTCATCTGAACAAGAATCCTTCGTGGGCTATTTGGCTCAGAGACAATCTGAAAGAAGAATGTGTGATTCAGTGTTTCTGGGTTCAATGGAGGCAAAACTGAATACATATACTTTTAATCTGCTTTTCCTCTCTCCGCAGTATTTTGTCTTTGACTTCCACGTCCCGCCCGATGTCATGTTTGACAAGATTATCAAGCTCTCGGTGAGTACGGATATCCCAAAAGTACATACCAAAGTTTGGCTAAAACAAACAGTGCGCTTACACACACTCTCCCTTGATTTACATATTAATGTCCCTCCAACATAATGCATCTAATACATGATTCATTATGTGTCATGCTGTTGTCTGCATGGCTACCTATATGTAGACATATTGAGGTGAGCTTAATAACTCACTCTTTAGGTTCCTCCCGTTGATCTGATTTGACTTTGAAGTGCCATGCTGTAAAAATTTGCATATTGATGATGAAAAACAGTGTCCAGCTATAACCCCTTAATGCAGAAAGGAGTTGAATGGAGTTCTTATTTATATCATGGTATAAAACAAGTATGTTTATACAGAAATATTTGCTAATGTGATGCATTAATTAGGTTAATGCATTAATTAGTCTAATTAACAGTGTTGGGCAAGTTACTTCAAAAGCATAGTTTTGCAAACTATGAATCACTTCACACTAGAAGAAGTTCCACAGAAAAGCTGTCAGCGTCCCTGAGGGGAGGCATGGTTTGGTTAACTAAAGCTAATTAGAAAAAAGTAGTTGAAGCTACTTTGTGAAATATTATCAGATCAACAATGTAACAAAAACATTTAACAAAATATCTTACTAAATTGAGTCACATGCCAACAAATAAATAAATAATAATAAATAAATTGAGTCAGTTGCAAAAAGTTGTGTCACATTCTGCCTGCATGTCACACCACATTCAGGTTACACTGTAAGTAAAAAAAAAAAAAAAACTAACAGACAAACACAGAACATGCAAGCAAAGAAATAAACAAACAAACAAACTCATTTTACAATATTTTCTTTATTTAGTTTTACACCAAAACTGGCAAAATAATAATTAAACTACTTGACTCCCCATGCAAATATGTATTAAGTTGAGCTGCCAGAAAGCTGCTCCTACAGTTTAATCAAATGTAGTAAAACGACTCCCCAGCTCTGTTATTAAATGACCTCATTAACATAACAAGTTATGGTTAATGTATCACAGTGATTATGGCAGAATATGAGGGAAATTAAGGCCTTTTTGTGTAACCTGAGGTGAATAACACTCCTGTTTCCCACACACGCCCTACATACTGTTTATTTACAAGTTAATTTGCCTCAGAGTTTGCACAGGAGTTTTATATTTCATCTTTTCTCTCTTTCCCACCAGGTTATTCACTCTAAGAACCTTCTTCGGAGTGGGACTTTGGTCGGGACGTTCAAACTGGATGTTGGGACTGTTTACTCTCAGCCTGGTAAACCATAAACTTCAACTCCAAAATTAATGTAACAACTGCTTACAACAATTAACCAGAATCTCTCAGTTTTTTTTCTGTATTTATAATATTGAAATATATCTTTACTATGTGTATAGAAGCGTTTTGTATTATTGTCACACCATCACAACTGTTAGTGTAAGTAATATACTATAAATAAAAACTTTAATAGCTTTATGGTTCAGTTTGTATCAAGGGATCTGTCTGCTTATTTCAAAATAAAAGTCTTCAGTGCTATGTTTGGGCTTGCATGACAAGGCTTTTGATTTTTTTTTTTTTTTTTTTTTTTTTTTTCCCCCAGGGCATGATCATAGAACAGATTTGTTTTTACTTGGCCTGAGTAAACCTGATTGGTTAGTTGGTTCTTTTTTTTTTTTTTTTTTTTTTTTTTTTTTTTTTTTTTTAATTTATTTATTTATTTAAGTAAATGAATATTTGATTGACATTTATCCCAGAGCACCAGTTCTACCACAAGTGGGCGATCCTGTCTGACCCCGATGACATCACAGCGGGCTGCAAGGGGTATATCAAGTGTGACATCGCTGTCGTCGGGAAGGGCGACAACATCAAAACCCCGCACAAGGCCAACGAGACCGATGAGGACGACATAGAGGGGTAAAGAGCTTTTGTGGAAAACATGAACTAAATCATGATGAATGTGTAACATGTTAGGTTCCAACTAGGGCTCAACCAGTATGGATTTTTGAATCCCGATATCAATACCATACCAACAGCAAGGCAACACATGAAATTCAATGGAGAACCAATTTACAAAATCGAAAAAGCAAAAGAAAAAAAAAGCATTGCTTAGCAGTTTAATGAAAAAAATAATTCCATGCTTTAAAGATTTCTTGTGTAACTGTGGTTATTGATATTGTCACACATGGCACAATAGTCATTGTTTAGGCCTAGTAAAAGGTCAATATCAGCCAGACTAACCTTGCATGTGATCCATGCTCTTTACCAATATGACATAGTGATAAATGCACACCAAAAAACAAACAAACAAACAAAAAAACATAGGTTCTGGTTATGATAATGTCTCAAGCAAAAACAACGTAACAGCTGTACACTTCACCAACAATTTAAGTGATATTTCATCCAAACTTGAAAAATGCCTAATGGTCAAAATGTTGATTTAAATGGTGGAATTTGAACAAGTGTGTCTTTTTGTTTTTCAGGAACCTTCTGCTGCCTGAGGGCGTCCCCTCAGAGAGGCAGTGGGCCCGGTTCTACGTGAGGATCTACCGCGCCGAGGGCCTCCCAAAGATGAACACCAGCATCATGGCCAACGTGAAGAAGGCCTTCATAGGAGAGAACAGAGACCTGGTTGACCCCTACGTCCAAGTACAGTTTGCAGGGCAGAAGGTGCGTGCTCTCTCCCGGTCCTCTCCAGTGGCTAAATATGAATGTTTAATAATTCTTAGTTATTCTATACACATACACACAAAAGAACAAAGCAATGGTTAATACAGATCATAACCCTAACCCTACATTACAGAGCGGATACTGCACTTTGTACTGCTCTGTATTTATCTGATGATAAAATAAGATAACTTATAGCATTACTAATGAATAGTCAACGTTATTAATTATCATTTCATTGTTTGTAAACAGTAAAATAACAAATAATTAAAGTTGAAGATATCATCATAATCATTGTCATTAATTAAATTAATGATAATTGATAATGATTGATAATGTCAATGATGAATGATAAAGTGATACCGTAAATTCAGTTCAATTCTTTTTGTTGTTTTTGCAATGCTGTTATTTAACTATACAACATAACATCACTCTTAAACACTAGTTTCTCCAGTAAACGAAAGGGCAGTGCAGGACACAATACACAGACATTATAGCAGCGCAGGAAACAAAACAAGCAAACAGCACACAGCCAGTAGAAGGTCAGCAATAGATGTGGTGCAGTGCCTTCACACTGATGTGCAGCCATGCAGCCCAGTCTTCATCTGTAAAGCACGAGAAACTGAGAGGCACAAGGGAATCAAAGTAATGGAGCGAATACAAACATCAAATTCAAATGTAATGAGTACTCTGTTCAGATTGGATTTTTTTTTGCGTAGAAAATGCAGCTCTGTCTCGGCTTGGTCTTCCTTGCTCAGCTGGCCAAACAGCTTCTTTTTTGGAAGTCATGGTCATTCTTGTTTGTTTGTTTGTTTGTTGCTTGGTTTGTTTATTGTATCAGCACAGCCTGTCGATGGGGGGTCACTCTTTTTTTAGATGAAGCCGATATTTAATTGCTCTTTTTTGAATTTTGATATTTACTAAACTACATTAACTTGTTAGTTGTCCCAAATTATTTTCCACCTCTGGGATTTCAGTCCTGTTTTTTCTCTCCAGGGGAAAACATCGGTCCAGAAGAGCAGTTACGAGCCGATCTGGAACGAGCAAATCATCTTCACCGAAATGTTCCCTCCGCTCTGCAAACGCATGAAGGTCCAGATAAGAGACTCGGATAAGGTCAATGATGTTGCCATAGGAACCCACTTTATTGACCTACGCAAGATATCTAATGACGGTGACAAAGGTAGGTCAAAGCACATGGGCACAGCGGTCGTAGGGTGGGACATTAGCATCGATTAGATGTCAGGCACATTAGTAAGTCATTCTAACCTGGTCGAATTTATAATGTCGTAATGAGTTGCACTTGATTGACAATCACTTTCACCAGGTCCCTGGAGTCACATGACCCATCTGACCCTTTAACAACGGCTGTAAAATGCAGCAGTTTAGTGTTTGGTATCATTAAAATGGATTAATAGTCAACACAAGCATTAGCATGAATTAAACCAAAGTAGATGATCCATAAAGAAACAAGATTTTTACAAATGAGTCACGTATTTAAAGAAATAGAGTGATAATCAGTGATATTTTTATGTAAGATTCATGTGAATCCATATGTATTTGTTTTGTTATGTTATTTAGCCAATGAATATTACACAACAGTGATTCAACCTCTAAACAGGTCATGAAAGGTTTTACATTTCTTACATGAATAAAGTCATTATCATTATTATTTGCTAATTCAGATATCCCATGTCATAGTGCATGACACACTGTTTGACTGACAAGTGATCTTGGGGAGACACAGGTCAAAAACACCACCACAATGGCTCTGAGCACCAATGATAGCACAAAATAATAAACAAAGACCTTGATAATCGGCGTATTAATTTCTTTTCTCCCCCTCTCTCCTGAATCCTCACGTCCTCTTCCCTGTCCTCGCCGCAGGGTTCCTGCCCACGCTGGGACCGGCCTGGGTCAACATGTACGGCTCGACCCGCCAGTACACACTGATGGACGAGCACCAGGACCTCAATGAGGGACTCGGAGAGGGTGTGTCCTTCAGGGCCCGCCTCCTTATCTCCGTCGCCGTGGAGATCCTAGACACCAGCTCCAATGAGATCATGAGCTCCACTGAGGTGCAAATGGAGCCCGTCTCCAACATCTCAGAGGTGAGGAAGTCGTTGGCTTGTTCTCGACTCAAGTTGGTATTTCTCAGCAGGAAGTAGAAATTTTTAGGTTGGTCGGACTGTCTCACTCAGATCGAACTTTTCCTCAACTCAACTCAGCAACTCAACACTGACGGCTTTGTTTTCAAGCACAATGGCACACACCTTTCCAAAGTCATATGAACCCCTTCATGAATGATATGCTTGCTTGTTTCACACTGATATAAATTTGCCAAGCAATGAAACGGGATCTTGAAAATCAAAATTAGGGTTTTAATTTGATAAAGGCGATCATACCTGTAAATTGCCTTAATCATCTTCAAGCCATCGGCCATCAGACAGCAACAGGCAGGTTCTTCTATCCAGACTGAGGGAAGTGGTGCGTGTTTTCAAAGCGCGCTCAATTGCACACACATTATCTAACGTTGATAACTCGATTAAATCTAGGTAAACCCACATTAGCTCTTACAGAAGTACATACCTTTATTTTGGTACACACCAAATTGCTTAGCTGTGACTCCAAGTTTATACAGTGGAAAACATCTTCCATGGTCACTCTACATCTTCACAGAAGAAAAACACGTTGCCGGGAGCAACTGTGTGCGTCCTCTCCTCCCCAACTGCTCTCCGAAAAGTAGCACCTATTATTATTTTCACTACTTTAAAGGCCCAATAGCTGCAATTAACATGGTGTGAGAAGTGCAGCGCAAGTCTCCTGGCAGTGCTGACTCACTCTTTACGGTGGTACAGGAAACATGAAATCTGTCCAACTTCTGTTTACATCGTGGTGGATGGAAGTCCTTGCTTAGAGGAAAGGTTTTCCCAGATACATACTCAAAAAGTATGGAAAATAACACACATCTGACATACTCAATGCATTTTATGTGAAAATTGTAGTAATAAGGAGTCACACTGGTTCATTTTTGTCCTCTTAGTTGTGTCTTCAGAGTGTCCTGTGGCAGCAAAATCTGTGTTACTTACAGTTAGCTAGTTCGCTGTAAGGTCGCCATGCTGCATGGGATTGTGATTCAGTCATGTGACGTCTGCTCATTAGGCTGCCTGGATTCATATAGCATTTTGGATAATGTAGATTCCTATTAAGAAACATTCTCAAACAGGCACCAAGGTGACAGAAAGCTTCCTTGTGGTTGAGGCGGAGCTCTTGTGTTTCTGAACTCCTATCAAAACTGACTCAAAGTGGTGACCTGGGGTCAAGTGAAATCTCTCTTCCTTTGCATCTTTGGCATAAAACCTCCTCCCTGTTTCTTCTGCCACACTGAGATGGAACAATCACATTAAGTAAATGAAAAGTCATTATCCTGGTTTGTGATCCATGACATCCCCAAGCTGCTGTTCCCTTTGAACCCTGTCTCTGAACTCATGACCCCACGGTAAAAAGTGTGATATTGCCACTCTACCACTATATTGATGCATTTGTAATTAACTGCCCCTCGGGGAAATCAGAAACATTTGATGCTTTGCCTAAAGCAAAGCTTGCCAGCCACTTCTTGGCTGTTATCCTATAAATGTCTCCCCTGAGGGCGACGTTCAGTCAGCCATTCACACCAGGCTGACGATCCAGCCTTCAAGCGCTGAGCCTGAAGGAGAGCAACACAAAAACAGAAAGAGACACACTGCACTCACTCCAGACAACAAGCATCAAAAAAGACTTTAAACTGCTGTGTTGTGACCCACCGCCGCTGTGCTGCTTATATAAACCCTATACAAACAGTTTTGAGCGGTAAGAAGCTACTTCTGCAGGTTGACTGATAATATTACAGCTACTAATAAAAGATAAAAGGTGCTGTTTTTGCCATTACCACTCAAAATATCAGATTTAGGTGCATTTTTCTCATAATTAGTTGGCATTCATAATCATCTTACTAAAATGGCTAAGAAAAGAAATTGCAAAAAGTGTTTTTATTTCCAAGTTGGAGGAATTCAGACCAGTTTGACTTTATCAAGCAAAAACAAAAACAAGGACATTAGACACTGTTTTTCTTGATCGTTCACAGGAGAAATAATATTTTCATACAGTATAATGTGGAGTGATGTTTTGCTATTATAAAGGAGAAACAAGTAAAGCACTTTTGACACAAAAAAAGGTATTTAATAATATATTTTTAAAACCCAGCATTAAATATGAAGCATCACATTGCAGAGAATAAGGTGGGAATGTTCAAGATGTGCACTTGACGTACAAAACTTTTCAAAGTGGTTCAGTTATTCAGGCAAGAGGTTTTTTTTTTTTTTTTTTTTATGTGTATAGTGAATTATAAAAACGCATATTTGCAGAATCTGTTTGACAGACTCTATTTTAATATGAATGCACTTGATCTATGAGGATGATAAAAAGGTTTTATTTTCTCTTTGGTTTGCCTCATCTTCTCCAACTCAGAGCGCCACAGGGAAATCAGAGGAGTTTTTCCTGTTTGGCTCCTTCCTTGAAGCCACCATGATTGACAGGAAGATTGGAGACAAAGCGATCAACTTTGAGGTCACAATAGGTAAATAAAATGTTACTTTTTTTCTGAATCACATTTATAATAAAATTGTTTTGTAGTGTTTGATTTTAATGCGTTACTGGACTTCACTACACAAATGCACCACACAAGTTAATGCAGTTGCGAGCGGCTGATCTGGCATTGTGGAATGCGGGAAGATACAGAAATCAATAACCGTTCTCACCGTGCACCATCCTCGACAACCTGGGATGCTCTGCCCTCCGCCAGGTAACTATGGCAACCAGATAGACGGCGTGAGCAAGCCTTCGTCGGCGAAGAAGAAGAAGAAAGACGGGGAGGGCGAGGAGGAAGAGTCTGAGCTCATCCAGAACTCCAGCGAGGACGAGGCGGACGAGGACGGCGACCTGGTCTCGGTTTCCTCCACGCCGCTGATGAAGCCAGTCATCACCGACAGGTCAGGGGTCAAAGGTCACACAGGCCAGGTTCATTACGGAGCAGTTTCTACCTCGTTTAGTTTTAGTGTGACATAAACCTAGACTAGCCCTTTTCATACTGCTGCTACAGTGTTTTTTTTTTTTTTTTTTTTTTTAATCATTATGGCAGATAGTAGAAGACCTGCAGAGGTACAAAACAAGGTTGTTGTTTTTCACCGCATTTATTTGACACAACATTTCATCTGTACTTGCTTTCATCAGAGTCACAAAGTTAACCTAGATGGACTGCTGGTGAGCGTACATCATTAACACTGTTGTTTTTGCAATGTAATAAAATGCAAATAAGTGAACAATGGAAATGCCATAAAATAAAATTAATGCATTAAATAAAACACATGCAGTTGCATTATAAATCATTGATTAGGGGCAAAACACAATACATTCAGAGACATTAAATATGCTGTTAATGTTGTTTAAAAATTACACAAGCTTCTCGAATCAAAGACATTGTGTAGGATTTGTAGCAATAATAAAGGAAAACAGGTCTGAAGCCTTGAAGCCTGAATAGCAGAAGTTTGGTGTACATTCGGTTTTCAGCCCACAACAGAACATTTTCTCAGGATTCAGGCTGTGCTGCCGAACATTTGGTTCATCTCTGTTTGCTCTCGACAGGAACTACTTCCATCTGCCCTACTTTGAAAAGAAGCCGTGTATCTACATCAAGAGCTGGTGGCAGGACCAGAGGAGACGACTCTACAACTCCAACATGATGGACAAGATCGCTGACAAGCTGGTCAGTGCGCCTCGTTTCAGATTCACATACTACTTATTAGAAATTTCTTCAGTGCTTTGTCTAAAATGTGAAGCCTATAGTTACATGTTGTATTTAAGCTTCAGTTTACTCTCTAAATATCCATCTCAACAAGTTGTTAAACTCAGGAATCTACAGGTGGGATGAGCTAATCCTGCTTTTTTACACTAATGGTCAACTTTTCTCCAGACTTTTTTGGAATCAAATGTCATTTTCTTGATACGAGAGAGCTGATCTGCCTTGTTTCCACATATTTATACTTGTTAATAGAACAAATCCTGAAGTAAGTGAAACTGTATCGGAAACAGGTGGGATTACCTCATCCCAGTGGCAGATCCCCCCCACTTGATTTAAGAAAAACAAATTATTTGAATGAATGAGTGAATGTGAGGTCAAATAAGATTTTAAGATGGATATTTTCATAGTGCAAATTAATGAATGTGACTAATGTCTTGCCAGCATGGAAAAAATAAAGTAGCCTAGGTGTTTTTGTATTTGGTTCACCAACGATCTGCAATATAGGTGATATGGATGTAAATTTATGAGCAGGAACAAGATTATACCCCACATTTTTGTGTGTTGAGCTGCGGTTGTTTGTTGTGTCTGCACAGGAAGAGGGTCTGAATGATGTTCAGGAGATCATTAAGACAGAAAAGGCCTTTCCCGAGCGCAGACTCAGGGGAGTGCTGGAGGAACTCAGCACTGGCTGCAGGCAAGATGCTCTATTACTCTCTTACGTCCCTCTGGCATTAGGCCTCACATTAGGGATCCTGAATAGGAAGATATCTGGGTGCAGAAAATAAAACAATTCAACAATTCAATTCAGAAAAAATTACAAGAAACTGTAGCTTTTTATATTTAATATTGCGCGCATAATCACGAAAGACTTTACTGAATGCTTTCTGCCATTGATGGTCTTTCTCCTCCACCCACAAGCTACATAAGAAAGCTGCTCTCTGTTGAACTGAAACATCTGAGATCTGAAAAACTCGGTCATTACAGTAGCCATGGTAATAGAAGCGGGTGGTGATGCCCCTACTGTTTTGTTTTTTGTTTGTTTTCTGTTACAGTATGCAGTGAAACTGTTATACTAACCAGTGGCAGAGTCAGCTGAGTTAACTGGTGTTACATCAGAGTGTTTTTTTATAGATATTTATTAAGCTGCTTTCTATTTTGTGCTCTCTTGTTTCTCGTCACCTCCAGTCGTTTTGTGACTCTGGCTAACAAGGATGTGAGCCAGGCAGGCCGAACCAAACTGGATCGAGAAAGGCTCAAGTCCTGCATGAGAGAGATGGTACGGTGGTATGGAGAGAGAGAGAGAGAGAGAGAGAGAGAGAGAGAGAGAGAGAATGACAAACCACCAACATAAATTTAGTTGCGATTCACTTACCAGTGACAGCACATTGCAAGTGAACATCTGTCAGTAATTAGTAAGTGTTAGCAGTAAGTGCCAGTGATTTCTTTATAAAACGGATGTCAAAGCTTATTGAAAACAAAGCAAATTTAATTCTCAAATTTTGACGACTGATTGTTTGATTTTATTGATTAATTTACATTCTCAGCAAACACATTGAGGGAAAACTCTCATTTACAATGGCGTTGGGCTGCAGACCTAAAATAAGAGTGGACACAACTAAAATCATCGAAATATAGCTAAGAGGACACAATAAAAGATTCACATGGTTACATCATTTAAATAATACAAGGAACTGACATCAAGGCAAATAGCCATATTAAACCCTGGAAGTGTCTTAGCAGTTAATGAAGAAAATGCACCTCATGAACTGGTTGAACTGAATGTGAATATGAATCTGTGTGTGTGTGTGTGTGTGTGTGTGTGTGTGTGTTCATGCTTATGTACGTAGGCTGTGCGTGCAAACGTGTGTGTGCATGCACAGTGCAGCGCCCCTGTGTGTTTGACCCTCACCCTGGCTCACTGTCTTCCTGCAGGACAGCATGGGCCAGCAGGCCAAGCAGATTCGGATGCAGGTGAAGAAGAACACGGTGAAAGACAAACTCAAGCTGGTGAACAACTTCCTGCAGAGGCTGCGATTCCTCGCCGACGAGGTACCGATTTAGATCCGTGCAACTTCATATTTACCTTTGTTTCTATGGAGGGTGAAGGGGTGCATATGAAATGTCACTGTTCACCGCAGTTAGTTATTAAACATGTGGGAAGAACCTGGAGCACTGACAGCTTTTATTGCCTATCAAACATATAAATAAGTCAGAACTGCACTGTAAAAAATGTCCATTGTTTAAACCAAGTGAAAAAACCTACCAGTGGGATGAGATAATCCCACTTGTTTCCAATGCAGTTTGACTTGTTTCAGGAATTTTACTGGGAACAAGTATAACCATGGATATTTATACTTATAAAATATGAAACAAGGCAGAATAAGGAAATCAGACAACTTGTATTAAGAAAATAACATTAGATCCAAGACTCTCTCAATCTCACTGAGAGATTTTTTTAATCACTTGTTTGACAAAAGGCAAGATTTAAACACCAAATATGAGACTAAATGACTTGGGTAAATGGAGATTTTTTGAAAGAGTGTCAGCAATACTGCTCAGAACTGCAAAAGTGTAAATATGTTAAAATAAAGCAGAATAAAGCAGAAGACTCCACTAGTATCACAAAAAATGACACCTGATTCAAGAAAGCTTGGAATCAAATTGATTAGCATTGGAAACAAGATGAATTATCTCATCCACTTAAAAAACAAAATTTCAAGAGTCAGTATTATGTGAGTTATCACAGTAAGATGGATATTTTTTGCAGTGTGAGAAACACACTGCTGTTGAAACAGTGTCCCCTCATCATTGCCTTTGTTGGCATCGTGATTAATTGAATGAAACACAGGTTTCTCTCTCTGAAACATTACTTTTTAGAGTAGCCTGCCTGCTAAGCATAAGTTTTCCATATAGTATATATTTAGGCTGTAAAAGATTTGTTGACATTTGTAGTGTTGTTGAACACCAGCCTATATTCTGGTCTATATGCCTACTTTATGCTCAAGGTTTATCTAAGGAGATGCATGAACATAATTGGTGCTGACAAGAGGGAGGCTCAAGTCTCCAGCTGCACTCTGTTTGTAACATAATAAAAGTCAAGATAAGTTATACTCATGTTTATTCATTTTGTCCAGCCGCAGCACAGCATCCCAGATGTCTTCATTTGGATGATGAGCAACGGCAAACGCATCGCCTACGCCCGCATTCCCTCCAAAGACATCCTCTACTCCATAGTGGACGAGGAGATGGGCAAAGACTGTGGCAAAGTCAAAGCTGTCTTCCTCAGGGTAAGGCGACCAGACGGCCTCTTCACATCCCAAGTCTGCTCAACCTCAGTCGCAGGTCTTCACATTGATGTTTGTGGCTTGGACTGAGTGGCGACACTGTCTGTCTGCCATAATGTTTATTGAATAATGTGGGAGGGAGTGGCAGTAAATGTCACAAAGAGAAGTTTTTTTTTTTTTCATTTGTTTTTCTTGGAAACAAGTGGGAAAAAAATCTGCCACTGGGTCAGTCCCACCAGTTCCCAGTGCTAATGAATTTGTTTCAAGAGAAATTGCTGAAAGCTGACAGTTTTCTCTCCTCCAAAGCCAAGTTTCATTTTTAAGTCAGCGTCAGTGTTGTGCAAGCGCACAGACAAGTGAGAAAATGATTTACAAAGCAAGACACCTAATTGGACCACTTTCCTGGTTGAGGAGGTGCCAGTAACAGTAAAGTGCTAAAATTTTGATAGGAAAGACTGAAATACAGAGTGAGTGTTGAAATAAAGTGTGGAAAATGAAATAGAATATAAAGTAAGGAAAAAATACAAGACCTTCCCCTGTGCTCCCCAAATATTCAGACTACTGTATGCCCCCATCCCTTTTCTGCCCCAAATATCCAATAATATTTGAACTCCTCATAAGAAAAACAAGATTTTAAGACTGAACACAAAACTAAATGACTTGGCATTTTTTTTGCAGTGTGCTGTGTGAAAGGTGGGATTTTAAAACACTTGGTTTTGGTAAAAGAAATTCACAGCTCAATCCCTAAAGATGTTGTCATTTTACACGCAAAATGTCCTCAGATAGCTGATCATCTTGTATGTGTAGGCGTTGTTTTTTTTTTGTTTGTTTTTTTTTTATCGAACACTGAAGTTCTCACTTTGAAACGTTATGGGATTCAGTTTATATGGAGTTCAGTCTGTGGTTGCTGTAATCTCTGTGTTCCCAGCTGCCAGGTAAGAAGGGCTTTGGTCCTGCAGGCTGGACGGTGCAGGCCAAGCTGGAGATGTATCTGTGGCTCGGCCTCAACAAGCAAAGGAAGGACTTCCTCAGTGGTCTGCCGAACGGCTTTGAGGAAATCAAAGCTGCTAGATCTGGCCCTGGTCTGCAGTCTGTGCCCCCCCTAACCCTCGTCTACAACAGTAAGTACCCAACAAAGAGATAAGTTAATTCTGAGAGTGTAAAAATCATCACTGTGCCAGCGTTTATAAAAATCCACACACACGACTTCAATTAACACTTTTAGTTTTTAACAACCACCCCAGAGCAGCCGTGGTGGACAAACAGCTCTCCAATCAACACTTGTCAACTCGGAATAATTATCACTCAACAAATTAACACTTAATAACGCTGGAAAGGTTGCTGCGTAGGAAGCATTTCAGCGTTCTGTCCTCTGGTACAGAATTGCTTTACAAAGTGCATTCTGATGCAGGAGTTATATAAGGACCTGGATGTTTTGCTGATGATTTGTTTGGATTAGTTTTGTTGTTGGAGTTACCATCCAGTTTTGTATTATCTTTTTTCTTGATCCACCTTGAAGTTTTGCATTAGTTTTCCTCCTGAGGTATTACCTCTAAATATGATTACATGCAAAACAAACACACAGGCGGAGGGCCTGGTTTACAAATTTAATACAAGTTCACTTAAGAAGCGAATAGATCATTAGAGTGGTGTGACTGAGTGGTGTGTGTGTGTGTGTGTGTGTGTGTGTGTGCACTCGTGTGTGACCAACAGTGAAGCAGGTATTCCAGCTGAGAGCACACATGTACCAGGCCCGCAGTCTCTTTGCTGCAGACAGCAGTGGGCTGTCAGATCCCTTCGCTCGGGTCTTCTTCTCCACACACAGCCAGGTTACTGAGGTGAGAATACTGAGATGTGTGTGTGTGTGTGTGTGTGTGTGTGTATTTGAGGGGATTAGGTGATGTATGAAAAAGAGAGAAAGTGAAAAAAAGATTAAATGAAGACCAAGGAAACTCCTCTTTTAAGTATCAAAATATAAAAAAAAACTTTTTTGACTCTCTAATAAAAGCCCAATAGCCAGAACATGTCAATGTTTTAATGATTCTATTGTGTGATGGCAGTTTTTTTTTTTTCATTGAAATACTTTAAAGAGGTTACCTCATATTATTTCTACGTGAATTTCGTTCCGTGCCTATTTTCTACATCCTTCATCACTTTTTTATGTATATTTTCAGCCTAATAGTGTATGTGTGAACGTATGTAGCCAGTGCAGTGAGCTGCTGCTGTGTTTGCTGCAGGTCCTGAGTGAGACCCTGTGCCCCACATGGGACCAGCTGCTGGTATTTGACGATGTGGAGCTGTTTGGAGAGGCCAGCGAGCTGAGAGACGACCCGCCGATCATCGTGGTCGAAATCTATGACCAGGACACTGTGGTAGGAGCCTACTCTAGAAAAAAAAATTACAGGCGTGTGGACAAATTGTTAGACTGATAGATGCTTTGATTGACCGAGGGATGGATAATTACTCTTACTGAACAGAATTGCAAAGAATTTAACTTGTGCTGACAAAACTGAAAGTATCTGTGCTTGTCCATCATCCGTGTTCTGACTGTATGTCTGCCCCTGTCTCCCCACCTTGTTCCTGATCAAATGAACACTGGCCCCACTCATGCTGTCCTGGCTAAGTAGAGTGTGAAAGCATTAGTACTATTAGAAGTTGTGCTGAATTAGTTGTAGTAATAGCTGAGTAGCAGGTAGTGCAAACTATTAGTGTCACCCAGCTGCTTTTGTTGCATGTGCTCTTTCATTTCCCTTCTCGATTTGCATTAGCAGTAATAGTAGTTGTTGTAAAAGTAGCACGATTGGAGTTGGTGTTACAACTGGATGTAGCTGAAGCAGTTTTGATTGATTGCAATACAGTAAATCTGCTTTTCAATAATCACCCGTGATGCAAAGGTAGAAGTTTTCTGTGGCATGCTCATCAAATTTCACGCAGGCTGCACCTCTATTTGATGCTAATAGTTGCAAAATAACTACCACGTGGTAGGTTCACACCGAAATCCTCAGTCAAGGTGGTTATTGGCAAGACTGGGTTTCTGCTATTTCACAAACTTTTCTTAGTACTAGCTCACATCTGTGCTCTATGTGCACTTGGACTTACACTGACATCAAGTGGCCGCCGTGGAAACTGCACCTCCTATCCCAAACCCGTGTCTAACTCCCTTCCCTTGTTCCCTGACTGTCCACACTGTCTGGTCACATGATGTGGTGTTCAGGGCAAGGCAGAGTTCATAGGTCGGACGTTTGCAAAGCCCATCACGAAGATGTGTGACGAGCACTACGGCCCCCCGAGGTTCCCGCCACAGCTGGAGTACTACCAGATCTACAGAGGCAACTCCACCGCTGGAGACCTGCTGGCTGCCTTTGAGCTGCTACAGGTAAGAGCATTGTATGCAAAAGCATGCATGTGTATGGAGACACACACACATACACACACATGCACACTCTGATGCACATTCACATGCGGCAAGAAAATCCCCAGGGAATGCTCAGTGAGAGTAGGCATGTTATTAGTGTTCAGCACTTACTGTTCAGTGGTTGCATTTCAGCGGTAAAAACAGCCTAAAGGAACCGTGGGGATGTTGAATGTGCAAGAGAAGAGAGTACAATCTGGAAAATAGGATCTTCCTCTTCCTCTTCCTCTGCCTTGCCTTCTGTGTATATTTCTCACCCATTTGAAACTTGTCTTGTGCTCTGTGCCTGTTTTTATCAAAATCTGCTGCCCCATCTCTTTTCCTGTACCCTGCCTGCTCGCCTCACCATCACACACTTCTTTAAACTGGAATTTATTATGTGACTACCCAATTACTCTTGTCTCCTGGAAAAATTCGCGTCTTCCCTTGCCATTACCTCTCTTTTCTATATTCTCTGCCTCCTCCCTCCTCGCATACTCCTTTCTGCTCCCTTGAAATACCCAATTCCCTTCCTACTCCTCCCCCATCCCTACAGATGCCTTTTGATGAGGAGGAGATGAGGCGGGCTCTGATTGCCGTCCATAGCTTTGCTGTTCCTCAGATTAAGGTGCTCTTTTCACTCTCTCTCTCCATGCCACTCTTCTCTGCAGTCAGTCTAACTCTACTGCCACTCTTTGGTGTGTTTGTATCGCAATAAATGCCTTTTTTCTGTTTTTCTATGAGTGTTCTTTCAGTCATTAACCTCTGCTTTCTTTGCACTTTTCGCAGTAGCTATTCTTTAAGGTTATCACACTAACCAAAGAAAGAAAGAATTGAAATATTAGGACAGTAGGAAAACAAATTTGGTACGGTGCTCATATCACAATACACAAATGTGTTTTTATTATGACCAGTGTTTCAACCAAGGTCACGCTGCCTGTGCTTTATTTTGAAATATTTACTTCCCCTTTTCTCTTCCCATGTCAGATTGGTCAAGCAGGGAGGGCCGACCTTCCTCCCATCGAAGGACCGACAGACTCAGAGCGTGGACCCATCCTCCCCGTGCCTTTAGGCATCCGGCCTGTCCTGAGTCGCTACCGTATAGAGGTGAGATTCATACCAGTCATCTGGATTAGGGAATCAGGTTATACAATACCAATTCTGGTTTTCTGTGGTTTAGGTCCTGTTCTGGGGCCTGAGGGACCTGAAGAGGATTAACCTGGCCCAAGTGGATCGGCCCCGCGTGGACATCGAGTGTGCAGGCAGAGGGGTGCAATCTGCCCTCATCCAGAACTACAAGAAAAACCCCAACTTCAGCACTCTGGTCAAATGGTTTGAGGTGGTAAGTGCAACCAGAAATTGTTTTTTTTTTTTGTTTGTTTTTTTGTTTTTTTTTACATTTTCAGCACTCACAGGGCCGTTAGATTTAACTGTGCTAATAATTAAGTGTGATGGGAAAGCAATCTTCCGTACGCTGAACAAGCAAGAGCAGCAGCTATACCACCAGAGGCGTCCTGAAGTCCTTCATAGACTTTACATCCAGCTGCTTGTAACAAACATCCAGACTTTAGAGGATTTCCTTTACTATCTGAAGAAGGTCTGAACAATCTATCGTTATCCTATCATTATCTTTATATGAACATGCAAGATACTGATATCTCAAAAGGCAATGATATGGACGATGTCAAATTTAAGGTTAGAGTTAGCCTAAGACAGTGACGTGAATTTTCACTGTTGCATTATTAAATTTCAAATAAGTGTGAGCCCATAGTTATATCATATATCGTATCACTATCGAGATATTTGGTATAAATATAAGTATGAAATTTTGTCCATATCGTGCAGCCTCAATCTAAAGTTGAATAATGCAAACTATTTGAAAAACTTAAGAGAACCCATTTTATTCAGTTTTTGTTATTTTGTCATCAAATATACCATGGTTTAGGGTAAAAATAAGTTCTTTAAAGTATTTTGCATTTGAATGTGGTTTGGTTGGAAGGCTAGTTATCAAATCAAACTTTGAGTTCTTACAACAAGGTAGACATGGTAGCTTAGGACATGAATCTTTTAAGAGCAGCAAGAGGCACGAAACTGACTTCACTGTGGATTTAACTTACTTCTCGTCTGCCCTCTGGCCTCAGGATCTTCCAGAAAATGAGCTCCTTCACCCTCCGCTCAACATCCGAGTGGTAGACTGCAGGGCATTCGGCCGCTACATCCTGGTGGGCTCCCATGCTGTTACCAGCCTGAGGCGTTTCATCTACAGCCCCCCGAACAAGGCCTCCAATAACTGGGCCACTGCAGGTACTAACGTTCAGTTGAAGGAAACTGTGATTGGAGATCATAAATATGTTTTCTATTGGTATTATTTACCGTTAACTATAGCTTGTCTCACCAATAAGAAAGCTTTGTATTTGATTACCACATTTCATCATGTTATTTTATACTGTTATAGTCGACAGTGTGCAGATATTTGTATGTAGCCACTATCATATGAATATGAGGCCAACTATTTGTTCATTCTTTACATTTCTTGGTTTCCTCTTGTTCTACTTCAGACCTGTTGGTCCCTACTAGACATGGGCAAAATAATATTTGCAAATAATTCTTAGTGTTTGTTTTAAACTGTTTGACGTGCCAGCTGGGCAGGGTTTGCCCCCTACGGGAATGCAATGACTTCTACTGTAGAGAGTTTGGACAATCATGGGAAAGTAGCACCATTACTCAAGGAAGTTTAGAGGTGGTCATAAAAGCTAAAAGTAGCGAGCCTAGTACTTTTGTTTATAGTGCATCATGTATGGACAGTTTCTATGGTCTTACAATGACATATTGATCCTTTAAAACAATATCTAAGAATTGTATACAAATATTTTGGGTTTCTGATAGTATTTGACCCAGGTCTGGTCCCTACAGTACACATCTCCATTACCTACTGACTTTGCTGATTTCTGTGCTTGCTTTGTGCTCTTACCATCATTTCTTCCTTTCCCCTTCCTCTGTCTCTTGTCCCTTTTCACTTCATCCTCTTCACCTTTTCTCTCTCTCTTCCTGTTCTTTTCCCCAACTTCCTCTCATCCTCTTTCTCTCACTCCTTGCACGTGTTTGGACATCCTATCCTCTCCTGCCTCTGGTACTCGCTGCCTTGCCACTGCCTGGTAACTTTGCCCTTCGGCCGCACTCCAGCTAAGCTAATGAATGGCTACATGGTCCTCACCAATGGGGGCGCCCAGTCTCGCTCCTCACCCAGCCTTTACTCCCGCACCCCGTCTCGCACCCTCTCTCGCCCCGCAGGTGACATCATCGTCAACATGGACGCTGAGCCTTCGGTTCGAAAGATGGACACGGTGGTCAAGTTAGAAGCTGTAAGCCTTTGTCTGACTTTGTGTAGCACTGTGTTCATGCACAGTACAGCATTGCCTGTTAATTTCTATAGTGCATGGTGTGTGTATAAAGGAAATCGTTGGCATAGATGAGAGCTGCTTTACCTAAACCTTCTAACCTTTACTCCAACCTCCAATCCCTCTAACCTTATGTATTTCCTTAACCTGTGTATTTGTGCCGCTAATATGTGTATCATCCATTGTGGATATTAATCCTTGTGTTGTTTCATGTAACCCCCCTCCCCTCACCCATAGACATCTGATGCGGTTGTAAAAGTTGACATGGTAAGTGTTTCTATAGAAATATGGCAATGAATCTGTGTATTGTATATACTGGCGCCTCATTATGAACTGAATGTGAAACAAATAAAACTGAAAATCGTTGTGTTGTTCTAACAGAATGAGGAAGAGAATGACAAAGACAAAACGAAGAAGAAGAAGAAGAAAAAGAAGGGAGAGGTTGAGGAAGAGGAGGAGACAGATGAGAGCATGCTGGACTGGTGGTCCAAATATTTTGCCTCAATCGAGACACTGATGGAGGTGTGTCATTCTGTTCTATTCTGTGCTATTCACATTTATGCACCCTTGATACTTCTTTACCTGTATACTTTTTGTGGAAGTGACCGCAGTCTTACTATTCTGTGATCTGTAGTTGAGTGTGAAAGTACTCCTCGCAGGCTGACAAAATTCAATCGTTGGGTTTTCTAGACCCTGAAAGCCCAGGAGGCGGCCCAAGCAGAGGCGGATGAAAGAGAAGATCTGGAGATAGCGGCAGAGGGAGCAGGTACTGAGCACCAGCAAATGAGTAGAGGCGCCTGCCAGCGTGTCTGGACGCCTGTTGCTTTGATTGCTCTGAAAGGGAAACTGCAACGAAATTGGATTTTCAAGTTGTCAGTCTGCAAGATTAGACACGACCCAGACTATTTTAGCTCTCACGATTGAAGAGTATGTAATTGTATGTCATCAGCTGCATGAATGAAAGAAAACAGAGGTGTATGAGAGTTGTGAAGTGCACATTCTGGAAGTATTTTCCCTGTTGCATTCCCCAACTTTTAATGATAATAGCAATATTAAGGAATGCACAATTATGTACAATTTCTTGTGCCATTGTACCATTAGTGAACCTAAATTATTTGGGCGCAATTGCTGTTTTGTTTGGATGATTCAAGCAGGAGAGATTTATGGCCATCCAAGTGTTGTAAATGTTCAGGCGGACAGTCACGCAACATAGCATTTGAGAAAATGAATGGGATTTTTACTTCCGGATCCCTGGCTGCCCAGTATAACCCCACCCTCTTCACAACTCTATGGGTAGGGACACACAAAAAAAGTTAAGATGGCAGCACAGAAGGGTGTTAGGGTGCTATGCTGTCGCTGCTGTTTAAATCAGTGCCATTTGGGAATGATATTGTGGACACAGCTTGTGTCCACATGAGCTGCAGCACAGAGCCTGAGGTCCAGCACAAAGCATGCAAAGGCATTGTGTGTGCGTCCTGCTCTATCTCTCCTTATTCCTAAATCCCCATTCCCATAATCCCACCCCTCATCCCAATTTAGGGTAGAATTGGTCATATCATCACATCCATCATCACCTCCTAACATCAGCATGACCTCCCAGCTCTGCACCAAACATGAAAGTTGGCTGATGTAATACCACTGAATGAACCTGCACCTAATGCCTGCTATTACAATAGATGCTTATATCCCCTTTCAATCCTTTAAGAAAGTAAATGACCTACTAACAGACTCCATGTAACATAAATTTGCATTAAAAGTGCTAAATTCTGCATTTTTAAACATCAATATATCATTGTCAAATCAATTGTGACACTTTGTGGGACTAACCTAAAAAATATAAGACCATGACTGAGACAACCTCTATCTGATGCCTGGGTTATTGTGTATAGTTGTGGGTTAATATTTCCCATGAAGTTTCATTGCCTCCAGCTGCAAAGAGGATGCTGCTGCTTGAAATTGCACTGCAGTCTTCACCCTGTTTTGTGCTGTAAAAAATTTTGAGCAAATTCTGACCCACACACCAAGTAATATACATTGTAGAGGCCAGTAGAGGCTGCCAGTGTTCTCAGAAATGGTCTTGTTTATTTACAGTAACGACAAATGTCACAAAATTAATGTTGAAATGATTTATTGATGGATGTAGATGTTAAGATTGAAGTGCTTCATGTAACACTGTGAGAATTACATGTTTCTACTAATAATTTTCCAACATTTTTGTTATCTTTCACCTTTAAATTCTACAGTGAATTTAACTATTTTACGGTAATGAAGTGCCTGTGCAGATATGTGTAAAGAATATTTGGTGCAATACATTTCTTATACGATGTCAGGGAAACCAATTCCCTTCGTAACCTGACCTGTCAGCTTTCATGTTGATTGACATGTGGAGTGCTGTGTCCAACCCTGCCCCCCCTCCCTCCATGACTCCACCTCCACTCACCCCCTCCAATCAGATATCAAACCTGATGACCTTCCTGTGAAAGGCACCAAGACCAAGGAAAAGAGCAAGGACAAGAAGAGCTCCAAGGACAAGAAGAAAGGTCAGACCGGAGACGGGTCTGAGAAGCGACCAGTTAAACCAAAAGTGGACGAGCTGATGGTCAGTACACTATTCATGCACACATGCACACAAATTCACAAGCACACACACATGTATAAGCACATGTATGTGTCTTTGCCCAATTCAGGTGTACAACAAGGAGCTGGAGAGTGAGTACGGTAACTTTGAGGACTGGCTCCACACCTTCAACCTGTACAGAGGGAAAGCTGGGGATGACGATGAAACCGCCTTGGATGATGACAGAATTGTTGGCAGATTCAAGGTGGGAACTCATAATAAGAAAAAGAATAACCAACCATAAACAAAAAGAAAATAATAATGATCAATTTCAAAAATCTATATGTAGAATAGCTATGTGATACAAAGGAAGAGCAAATCATCATTCACACCTAGACTAAAAGAAAAAACAGTTTGAAGAGCAGCAGGCTAAATAATTCAGCTCAAAACAGACCTAAAAGAAGTGCTTTGATTCAAATGATGACATCTAATTGGCTAGCCTGATCTCCTGAGGCAGTGTTTCCACAGTTAAGGGGCCATCATGCACTTATGACTTATCTGTACAGAGCAGAACATTTAGCAGAAAATTTTAAGTTAAAAAAAAAGTGGAGGTCCTAATTGAGTCTTGGTGCCAGTCAAAAAACAAAGCACATAGCAGTAATCATCCACAAACTGAAAGCTGTAAACCAATAAAAACACTTGAAAGACGTCAAAAAAGACAATCACTTAAACTATTTTTGCACCAGTAGCCACAATCCAGTTTTATGAGTTAGTCATTTTAAATATGACTACTTTTACCCCTGTATTTGCTGGTTTACCCAGTGATGGGAAATATTAAAAGTCTGGATCCAGGCAAGTGTTGTCATTACTGTAATCTCTTATGTTTTTTTATCTGTGACCCAGGGATCCCTGTGCATGTACAAGCTCCCGCTGTCGGAGGAGTTCACCAAGGAGGCGGGCTTTGATCCTAATATGGGCATGTTCCAGAGCATTCCACACAACGACCCAATCAACGTCCTCGTCCGTGTCTATGTGGTCAGGGTGAGTCTTACCGTTCAACCCTATACCATTAATCATAAAACTGTAAAGCACCTCATAATTAATAAGGTCTCCGTTTGATTCTCCTCCCAGGCGACAGATCTCCACCCGGCTGATATCAACGGGAAGGCTGACCCTTACGTTGTCATCAAACTGGGCAAGTCAGAGGTCAAAGACAAAGAGAACTACATCTCCAAACAGCTCAATCCCGTCTTTGGCAAGTAAGTTTAAAGAAATCCGGACCTTTCTCTTCATTTTGTTTGACTTTGCAGGGGAAAAGTCTGGCTGAAGCTGCAGTCACAGAAGAAACCTGGGGAGAATCCAGAGAAGATTTGTGTTTCCTCAACCGACCGAATTTCAAAAGTAGCTGGCAGATGGTGTTTGAATAACCCACTGGTCCATTTCATCTCCACCATAAAACTTTAACCGAGTCAGACAGGAGGGTCAGACTATTCAAACCTTGAAGGAGTGAATCAAAATGCATTACGCTGACATTTTCAACAAAGAAACATCTTTGATGCATCTAAATCTGCTTCCTTGCTCACACATTCCTCTGACTCCTCTTGCCTTTGTCTCTCTATCTTGCGCCTCTCTTTGCTAAGGTCGTTTGACATCGAGGCTACGTTCCCCATGGAGTCCATGCTGACGGTGTCGGTGTACGACTGGGACCTGGTCGGCACCGACGACCTGATCGGAGAGACGAAGATCGACCTGGAGAACCGCTTCTACAGCAAGCACAGAGCCACCTGTGGCATCGCGTCCAACTACTCTGTGTGAGCATTCATGTCTTTAATTTAATGCTGTTTTTGAATTTTAGTTTACAACAGAGCATATAAAGAACAAAAAAACACATCTTAAGGTGTTTTGTTAATTTGTGTTAGGTATTATACTTATACCCAGTATACATTTTTATGACACCGATTTGCAGCATTGTATTTTATTTATTTTGCATTTGATCTTTTATGCCATAGTTTCATAGTTTTGTCATGATCTTGAGGTTGGCACTGTAAATTTAATTTAATTTCTAAACATATACTAAATATTTTAAGAGCTTTATAAATATTAGGAGGTTATCAACATTTGCACGTTGGTAGTGTGTCGTTAATGTGTTATTTTTTTACACACAAACAGCAATGCATAATGTGCTGACAAAACTTGAAAATGTAACTTGACATCAATTTCACACAATTTTGAACTCTTTGGCCACTTTGTTTATTCTGAAACTTTCTAAAGTGACGGTTTTTGACGACAGCTAACATGCATATAAGTTGTTGAATATTGAATCCTGGAAAATGATTTCCTTGAAAGAGTGGGAGCCGTGAAATATCTCCAAGGCTCAATTTTTTTTTTGTTTTTTTTTGTTTGTTTTTTTTTTTGTTTTGTTTTCTTCTGATTTTAGCCATGGATACAACGTGTGGCGTGACCCCATGAAGCCCGGCCAGATCCTGGCTAAGCTGTGTAAGGAAGGGAAGGTAGACGGACCTCATTACGGGCCGGGAGGCAAAGTCAAGGTGGCAAACCGCATCTTCCTGGGAGCTACAGAGATTGAAGATGAAAATGGTGAGGCTGTGTCTTTCTCTAAAATGCATGTGTAAACCTTACAGTGCTGCATGCATGTAGCATTTTAAATAGTTCCCATAATCCCCATTGCCTCTTGTTGCAAAAATAATGTCTGCTTCTTCAGTCCGAGTTTTCTCTTCCTCTTTTCTGAAGATGATAAACATACTTCTACTATCATGTGCCATTGTGAGACATTTTACAAGCTGTAGAGCTGCCTTATCCTGCTTTGTGCCATAAAACAATCTCCCTTTATGCCATGAAATAACCAAACAGATTTCCTAACACCTCCAGCCCAGCAGCACACTTTGTAAAATGCAACATGAAAGGTCAGCGGGTGCATCTAGCCTTCTTGGCAGTGGTGTTACTCATTGATATTAATTAATACTAGCGTATCCAAATTTATGCAATAATGATTTGTTTAAATTGTTCACCTAAGGGATGTTCTGATACAACTGTTTGATGTTTTGTTAAATTCTCTATCCTCTTTCTTTTCCTTTGTATGCATCTCGTAGGTCTGAGGAAGCAGACAGAGGAGCATTTGGCTCTGACGGTGTTGAAGCACTGGGAAGAGATCCCCAGAGCGGGCTGCAGGCTCATCCCTGAACATGTGGAGACCAGGCCGCTGCTCAACCCTGACAAACCTGGCATCGAACAGGTAGGAGACAATTTGTTAGGAGCTGATAGACGCGTGTGGAAGCGATGGGCATACTGCATCATTTTCTCTGTGTCCCCTCAGGGCCGCATTGAGATGTGGGTGGATATGTTTCCTATGGACATGCCTGCTCCTGGACCTGCCATCGACATATCACCACGGAAACCAAAGAGGTAGGCCCCGGCTCGAGCTGTAAGGACAGATGATGAAACTTCTCAAAATAAATATGAGGATTCCTAGTCATGAGGCAAATGTAACATCACCTCAACTGTAATGCGATAGATTGTTGTTAATTTACGTATGAAGTGTACAAAGAGTGAATGAGCTCTGCCAACAGAACTTGTAGTTTTTTTTCCCCAGGTTAAATAATGGTGAGTCTCTTTCTAGTTAGCTCTCTATTTAATAATCAAATATAAGTCCAACTATGTATGTGTGTGTGTTCCTTCCTCCCCCCCTTACCAGATATGAGCTCAGGGTGATTATTTGGAATACAGACGAAGTAATACTGGAGGACGATGATTACTTCACTGGGGAAAAGTCCAGTGACATATTTGTCAGGGGGTAGGTACAGAGGGATGTGGCGACAAAGCCTCATCCCGTGGGTGTGAGAAGTTGCGTGCTGCGTGTTTTTTTTGGCGTTAATCATTATTTTTTTTGTTTTGTTTTGTTCCCATTTTTTCTGTGTGCGTGTTTGTGTGTTGTTTCCTCTGTCTTTTTGTTTGTGGTGTGTCTCCTGTCTGTCGTCCTCTCTCTCTCCTCTCTGGTCGATGCTCTGCTGTTGTCTAGCTTTGAGCTTCGTGTTATTATTTGGAACACTGATGACGTAATTCTAGAGGACGATGCTTTCATGACAGGAGAGAAGATGTCTGACATCTATGTCAGGGGGTAAACACACGATTCCATCGCATGGCTCGTACAAATATTTCCCTTACCTCATCCAAACCTCTATGCCATCCCCTTACTCCCCTACCACACCCTTCCCCAACAATCCAACCAGCACGCAAGCTCCCTTGTTTCTAACCCTCCTATCAGCACGCAGCAACCTTTTACCAACCAAAACATGCGGACAGTCAGGACCATACCACATTTGATTATATTATTTGATTATTGGCCCCAAAACAATCAACTGGCATCCAAACCGCTCTCATATCATGAATTTAGGATGAGTCTTTAATGTGGAGCACTTATTTTGCCATGCATTTTGCCTCAACGTTGTGGTTTGGTCCTGTATTGCCATTGCTAGTGGACTTTTCTTTGAAAATGCTGGTATAAACCAGTGTTTTGCATGAGTATATAAGCAAAGAATGCGCATGCCAGTCCCACAGAGCTCCAGTGTTTTTTGACAGCGTTGTCCTTTTTGCAGCCTTTTAGCAAAAAATATTGCTTTGGATTTTTTATCCCCATTTAGACGGTTATTGATTGTGATTGACTGAGATATTTTTTGTTCGTGTTTTGCTGAGGTTCCTCACTCCTGGTTCTCTTAACCACACCTACCTTACCCTCAGCTAAGACCACCAACTCAGTGTCACCTTGCTGTAACAACCAGGGTGCCATCATCAAACAACCCCTCACACCCTAGACACTTGGAAGATGAAGAAGTGACTAAAGTGACACATTTAGACTCCATAGATATATATATATATATAGATACACACGGCTGACCCAGATCTATCAAATTCATAATGAAGGTAGGCGATAGGGGTTGTTTCAGATGGATCCAGAGTTGTGATACAGCAGTGATGATGTCAGCTGTTAGGTCACATGAACTCAGGCATGATGTTATAGCAACATCGTATCCTCAGTAGCCTAGGCAGAGCTTCCCGATGCTTTCTCACTATGGCCTTAATCCCAACCCTAAACTTAACCAGTGCATCTCAGTTAGCAAATCATAGCACAGAGCAGTTTGCACAGGCTCAATATTCATCAAGGTATTTTACGCCGATTATCCTTCATTTCAGTGTTACGTTTTGAGAACTGAGAATGCAGCTTTCCCTCTCACTCCTCCTGACAAAAGAAAGACAGACTCACTCAACTGTTAATGAAAGAGCTCCAGCCAGCGCAGACTAACCTCATCTGCTTTCATCTTCTGCTCACCAGCTCCACCCTATCTTTATTCTGCTGCTAAGGAATTATTTTTTTAGTACAACAACTGTGCAAGACATCTCAAAAGAAATAAATTTGTTAAATGACATCTCTGCAAGCTTTGTGTGTGCATGGCATTTGAAAATAATGTGAGCCTCCAACACCAAATCAGATGTGATTTGTTATTGGGGAGTCACATTATGTGTTTTGATTTTGAAATATTGGCACTTTTTTGTTACATAGATAAGTATTTTTAACATGTACTTTGCTCACACTGCAAACAGCTGTAACTGAACTAATACACAATAGCTGACAGCTAATCGTAGTTTCCAATATATTATACCTTCCAGGTGCATGAATGACAAACAACACAATCTATCCACTCATCTCAGCACATCATGGCTCCTAACATCAACCCGTCTATGTGGCTTTACCTTAACCCTCTGTGACCTTCCCCCAGGTGGTTGAAAGGGCAGCAGGAGGACAAGCAAGATACAGACGTCCACTATCACTCCCTGACTGGTGAGGGCAACTTCAACTGGCGTTTTGTCTTCCCCTTCGATTACCTCATGGCCGAGGAGAAGATCGTCATCTCCAAGAAGGAGTCCATGTTCTCCTGGGACGAGACCGAGTACAAAATTCCAGCTCGACTCACTCTGCAGGTGTGGGATGCTGATCACTTCTCTGCTGACGACTTCCTGGGTAAGCACTGATGGCAGCGGTAGCTTCATATCCTCTCGAACTTGTTGGGCTAAAGATACACACAGAATACACAACATCTTAAGGTAACACTGAAGGCCATGATCACATAGGACACTGTTTTTAACGTGCCTGTGCTACTAGTCATGGTATCTTTTCATACCACTGACAAAAAAAAAAAAATCCAAAAACATAAAAGTATACTGAACATAGTCTTGATGACCTAGGAACAAATTGTTGAGATTGTTTTTTGGACAATTAGTCTCTCTTTGTTGCTGATTGGAGCGCTAAACATGTACACGGCCACCAAAACCATGGACTGAGTATCACTGCCCTTAGAGTTTGATTTAACAGAGATTTTCAGGTATTTTCATGTGCAAACAACACAAACAGCATCTGTCCTTGATTTAGCAAAGTGCCGCAGTGCGTGTTTCTGCTGGTGAAATCAAAGGACCACAAATGCTATCCGACACTCATCACTGTCCTCACCACTCTCAGGAGCGATCGAGCTTGACCTAAACCGGTTCCCTCGTGGCGCCAAGACAGCCAAGCAGTGCTCAATCGACATGATCCGAAATGAGCAGGAGCTGCCCACCATTTCCATCTTCAAACAAAAGAGAGTCAAGGGCTGGTGGCCGTTTGTAGCCCGCGACGAGAATGATGAGATGGAGCTCACGGTAAGATGTGAATATAAAGATGAAATCAACAGTAAAAACTAAATTGTAAGTAAAGCAAAAACATAAAAGCAAACAGCACATAAAAGGGAGGTCAAGAACAATTCAGAAAGAGTTTTTTGATGGAAATATTTTCTAACTACAATTCAAACTCCTGTGTGAATATAATAGGTGTAGATGGTCAGGTAGATTTTTAGATTATATTGTTAAATGCATGCTGTCATTGCAGGGTAAGGTGGAAGCTGAGCTTCATCTCTTGACAGCTGAGGAGGCAGAGAAAAGTCCTGTTGGACTGGGACGAAATGAGCCCGACCCACTGGAGAAACCAAAGTAAGATATTCACATTAATTAACAGACAACAAACACGACCCATATTGTCCCAAACTCTCACAGGGACTCACACACACACACACACACACACACACACACTCCCTACTTTCACAGCTAAATACTGAGAATGGTTGTGTGGCGCAAAAAGAATGGCACAGACATGGTCAATGTTCCCTTGCTCCTCTTCTTCAGGAGGATCATTATCACGATGCAAAAAGCAGTCTAAGCCTCAAAATCAAACGTGTTTAAGCACTGCCAGTCAGGTTCTGATATCATTTTATATGGATTGGTCATTTGGTCTTGTTTGGCCTTAGCGCTGCTTTTTGCGCTGTCAGAGGCCACCCTTACACTTTCACACTCACTCGTTTCTGCTCCTACCATCTCCTCAACTGTCTCCCTCTGTTTTTTTCCCCTCCCCTCATCCCTTCCCTTCTCCCTCTATGCGTGTGACTCCTCTTCCCTTTCCCCTGTTACCTGTTTTGCCTCCATTTACATTCCCTCCTTCACTCCCTCTCTCCCTCCTCCCACAAAGTCGTCCGGACACCAGTCTCATGTGGTTTCTCAGCCCTCTGAAGTCCATTCGTTACTTCATCTGGCACAACTACCGCTGGCTGATCCTCAAGGTCTTGGGGCTGCTACTGCTGCTGCTCATGCTGGGCCTCTTCCTCTACTCAATCCCTGGCTACCTGGTCAAGAAGATGCTGGGGGCCTGAGCCACGGGTAGCCCGCACCATGTCCTCCGTGCTCATCTCCTCTCTATTTATACCATTTCTTAGGTTATTTCCAACCCTTAGTGCCTCCTCTCCCGTCCTCTCCTGTCCACGTGTATAGTTGGTCCATTCTGTCTTTCCAAAATTTTGTTTCTTCTCTTTTCTATTTTTTCCTCTCCTTTTCTCTTTCTTCTGTCCTTAATGGTGGAATATCCCAATCTATGGCTGTCCTTGTATCTTGTCTCGACCATTTTTGCAAGCCAGTGTCTGTTGCCATTCCATCTACATGCCATTACACACCATCAAAATCACATGAGTGTCATGGAAAAGTGTCAAGTGTATTGAGTACCTGGTCAACCATCATTACATTTTTTATCCGTGTCTTCATTGTGCAGAGGTTTATTACTGTGCTTTTGCTCTGTGTGCTGTGGTCGGTGGTCCTCTCGAACATCACTACATATTCATGAAAAAGTGGATTGTGAGCGTGAAATGTTGTAATCGTTTTGGTAAAAATACTCAGTAGTGCTAAAGCAAGCATCATGGTTTACTAACAACTAATGACAGCTTCCCTCTCTCTTTTACTTTTCTCATATTCCCCAACATTTCCCTTTCACGCCTTTTGGTATCTGCATGCCTCCTTCACTAAATCCCCAACTACTCCTCTTTTCTACTCTCCCATTCCTCCCCGCCATCCCTTTACTGCACCTATCCCTCTCAACTGCTTAAAACATCCCACCACTCTCTCTCACATCCAGTCGTCCAGACACCACCTTCCTGTGGTTCCTGAGCCCGCTGAAAGCCATCCGCTACCTGGTGTGTAACCGTTACAAGTGGCTGATCATCAAGATCGTGTTGGTCCTGCTGCTGCTGATCATGCTGGGCCTCTTCCTCTACAGCATGCCTGGCTACCTTGTCAAGAAGCTGCTGGGGGCCTAAGGGGCTGCTGGGTAGACGGGGGTGGGAGTGGAGGGGAAGGGGGGCAGCTAGCCAGCAATGATAGACTCACAGACGGTTGGATGGGTGGATGGAGGAGACACAGAGGAAGGGTGGGGACGGGTGCTGGCTCACAAGCCCCGCCTGTCTCTGCACTGAAGGAGAACATGAAAACGGAGTCTCTCCCTCAGTCTCGCGCCCAGGAAGGAGGAGGCCGAGGGAGGAGAAGGCAAACAGAAAGCCAGAGCGCATTATCTTCTCATCGCTTATCCATTCTGATCTTCATACAAAGCTCTCCACCATCCACCATCCAGAAAGCCTAATCAATCAAATCCTCAGTATCTGGACTCAACTGGCAAATACTCAATCGTATGTCACAAAGTAACACCCGATCTTACCCTAAAACAGCTTTCCCCAAGCAATGTTTCATGAGATTGAATGTTTCTTTATCTGTTTATACTGCTTTTTATGTTATTTATTTACATGTATTTATTTTGGAGGACAGAGTTAGTGGTCAGACAATTGCATGGTCATCCATGTCGAGTGATGCTGTAATATCCTTCATTACTGCTACAATGTCTGTTATTGACTAGAGAGTAGATTAATAGGGAACACCTGAACAATATTTTTCACAGTTATAGCAATGTTCCCTCTTAGGTCTTGCAGGCTTTGCACACTTGAAGAATAATAATGAAGAAACAAAAATACAGATGTCTATTTTCCTAAGTTAATAATAAATGCTGAGATATAGAACAAGATAACTTCTAAATGCATAAAATAATGAGCTATGCTTTGTATTGTTTAGTAAATTTGTGTTGTCAAACATTTGATCTAATGGAACAAAGCAACCAATTTAGACCTTGGTCAAAAACAGTACAAATAATTCTCAGCATTTGTTTTAACCACTATTAAATGCTGAATGGGTGGGCTTTATAAGCACAAATCACACAGTGTTGGACGGGTTCTCTCAGAAAGTAATGCTTAACTGACTCCTTAATACTTTTCTGTGATTGTGTAACTGTACTTAAACTCAATGTCCTATATCACAAATCCCACTCATGTTGCACTCAAAGCAGACTGAAGCAAACACTAGGAATTATTTGCGAATATTATTTGACCCTGGTCTAACTGCAAGCCCCTGAAAAATAACAAAAGCCTCAAGGTTATTACAGATTTGCACCAAAACGTAGAATTAGATGTCAATACGCATGCATCAGTGTGATAACCTACAACTGACCAGAGAGGTCATGTGTGTTGGCATGACTGTAACTCCAACTCGTCATTCACCAGAGTACTGACCCTGCTGTCTTTGGCATTAGAGATAATGTAAAGATGATTTCTTGGGACTATGAATTAAGTGCACTTGAGCGGTGGGTGAGGTAAAAGGGGCTTGGTTGTCAAGACGACGGCCCAGACGGCGTTGTTTGCAGTGTCTGTTACCCTTTCCATGTTGCCCGTGCTTGACCTGTAGTTGATTTGTGTTGCAGTCATTCTTCGTGATTCTGTGTTTCACCAAGTACGAGTTCTTGTTTGCACTAAACTTGCCTGTTTGTATGATAAATGAGTATATTTATATTTCCTTGTTGACGTGTGCAATATTTATTTTTTGTCTGTTTTAACGATTTTAAATAAACTGATTTCACTGACATCACACGTTTGAGATTGTCTAGTTGCGAGCTCTTTGAACGCGTGCGAGAAAACGCAGAGGGGAGTAGCTCAGGACGTGTTTGCGCTTGTCTTTCTTTTATGCATTGCTGTTTTATCTCTGAATCTCTCCATGCAGTCGTCCCAACACCAACATGTCATGGCTGCTGAACCCGGTGAGGACGGTGTGTATCCTGGCCTGGAGGCACTACAGGCTGCACTGTGCCCTGCTGCTGGCCGCTGTGCTGGGCCTGCTCTTCCTGGCTCTGCTATACTTCTCTCTGCCTTCAGCACTCAGCCTCAAGATCTTCAACAGCGCTGGCTAGAACCACCATACTGCAGTCCTGATACACACACACACACACACACACACACACACACACACACACACACACACACACACACACAGCCACTGTATGTCAATGCACTATTTTATATCTCACAAGAACTTTTGTATGTTTTTATCAAGTGTTTTAGCTACAGATGTTGCAGTTAAATGCTCATTATCTTCTCCTTTAGGGTTGTAAAAAAATAAATGCTACCGCCACAACATGACATTATGGAGGTTTTATTTTTGGAATACACACAAAAGCTCTTTCATAATTATTGTTGTTTTTCCCGATACTTGGGAGTCAGCTGCAGTAAGAGGGCGGGTTGGATTTCTGGCTCTTCACTGACCTGTCAGAGAAGAGAATAATGGATAAGTACTGTTAGAGAAGAGCTGACATGACTGCAGTGTTTATTAAATTAAACAGGGAGTCATACTGAAACTAAGCTCTGTTACAAATGAGGCATGAATATGCTCTATTTACAGTCTCATACACAGGTTATACAACTACACATCAGTAAAGGTGATACTCTGAGTCAGACCTGATTTTGTGAACAAAATACACATGAAGAGGCGGGTGAAAAACGGAAGATCTGTGTTCACCAGCAGAATATACTAAGCCTATCATTTTGATTATGTTTTGTGGGTAATTAGGCCAAGCCATATATATTTTTATTTACTGCATATTTTGCAGCCAACTGTTGTCTTCATCACTGCTGCTGAACACATGGAAAACAGTGGGATGCATACAGGAAATGCATGTAAACAGATGAGAGAAAAAGCACTCAGACACACTAAGACACAAGCGTACTCTTGAGGTGAGGACGTCCTGAAGCAACATCCGCAGCTCTGTCTTCTGCTGCTTGAGGCCCTGTGTCTCGGTGATGAGCTCAGACCTCTGAGTCAGGACAGCGCTGGGAGCACAATGCAGAGAAGATCAATTGATGGGGTCAGCGTGGATGTTTATTTTGTGTTTGTGTGAGTGTGTGTGCTACTCACTGGTGCTTCTGTAATGCATCATGGAGTGCGTCCCACAGCTTGAGTTTGACCTCAGGGATAGCCTCGGCCAAACTCTCCCAGTAGGCTGCGTCCTCAGAATTGTCCCGGCCAGCTACGCGAAGAAAACTGGGCTCATGGGGAGCGGAGATCTCCCTTGCAGAGCGGCATGAGCACATAACATCAGCTAATCATACTTGTAAACCCAGGAGTGAGCACAGATTAAATTTAAATTTTAACAACCCTTGCACTTAAAATATGTCTCTTGGATTTATCAAGATCAATATTGCAGTTCTGCCACTGTAAAGGTTTTATCGTGTTTTATAGGGATGGGACACAATGCTTATGTCATGCCATACTATGACAATATAATGTAAAAAATTAAAGTTCAGATAAAAGTAACACTAAATTACAGTGTATATTTTAATTCCACATTTTCTCTTGCAGCACATTTTATTAAAGGTGAAAAGTTATTGATGACTACATGGTTTGTTTAATGTGCCCGTGTTGTTATTGAGATGTGCATATCTCTACAACTGTTGGCATTAAAAGTGACTACACACTACGTACCTCTGCAGAGAAATACAGTGTTAAAAATGGGATGGTCATCGGATGGTCCTTGTAAGATAACTGCTCTAACCTGGATTTCTTGCGCTGGGCAGTGAAGGCTTTCAGAGCTGACACGAGATCATTAGGATGGATGGGGTCAGAGGTCAGAATCGTGGCACCGCTGGATTCTTCTCCCTCTGCTTTGCCACTGGATCCACCCGACTCTGCGCAAACATCCTGCTAGTGGAGGAAACACTGATGTTACTGGCAGAAACAGTATGTTCTACGATTACAATCATGTTTCTCATGGACTGAAGGAAATATCTTATCCAAGTTCATCTCTAGATGGAAAAAGTGGTGGTGATCTATCCATCAGGCCATGAATCTATCCATGACTCTCTTTCTCTCACCTCAGCCTGGTCTTTCTTCTGGTGTGCGTATTTTAAGATGAAATCAGCCAGCCCGTACAAATCATCCTCACTCTCAATGCCCAAAGCCTGGAGCGAGACACAACGAAACATAACTAGCAACCATACCAGGGTCAAATATTACTGACCCACATACTTCTTAGCATTTGTTTTAACTTGCTTGGAGCACTTGATGGTTGCGACTTGTCCCAGGACACTGCCCTGATGTTAAATGCTCAAAGCAAACCAGCCACTAACAGCTGCTGTTAGAGTGAGAAACATCAGAAAAATTGGCCCAACATGCACTCACAGAAAAAACTGCGGCTAGCTTCACGGACATCTGTTCATCCTTTTCCACGGTAGACAGCAGCTTTGGGAGTTTCTTCTCTATCAAGAAGCCCTGTGACGGAGGAGAGAAAATAACACACCTGCTTTAAAAACAGTGCACAGTCCAGCAGCCTCATACTATATTATTTAAGGCGTTTTGTGAAATTGTGACAGCTGGGATTGTAATATTTAGTGACCAGAGAGGGTGCAGACAAAGACATCAGCATATGATGATCTAGCATTCAAATCCATGCCCTCCCCTGCACATGGCATGTGCAGTCATACAGTTGGGTGATATGGACAAAATCAATTATCACAGTATCTTTGACTGAATGCCTCAGTGCGGTTTATCATTACTGTGACGATATTAGGTAAGGTAATAGGTAAGGACGCATACTTTCATAGGATATTAACACACAAAAGATTTTTGATTAGCTACCATCAATTAATCATGTGAATACGATGGCCACGCAGGTAGAGGCTGCTTTGTCATATTTTTCTGAGTTGTCAACAATCTAATAAGATAATGGCATCCCTTCACTGTAATGCAGCCTTTAAAACCAGGAAAACACAATACTTTTGCCATATCACAATATTACAATAACCAAATGCTATTCAATTTCAGTTTCATGTCACAATATCAATATGACATCAATATACCACCTGACTCTGGTAAGTTGTTTAATGAACTTTAAACTGTCATGTCACTCACCGCCTCATCACATAGCAGCTGCAGGAGTTTCGTCATCATCGTCATTGACACTTTCCCTCCCTCCCCTGCTGAAGTCCCTTGCCTCTCCACCTCTGTTTCACTCTCGCTCTGCATTGCTGCCCCCTTCATCTCCATGTCCGTGCTCTTGGCGCCAATATCGGTCTCTGACTCTGACCCGACTGAGGCTTCCTCCATGCCCAGGCTTGCCTGGGTAGCTGTTCCGGTGTGGATCAGCTGAGAGGCGGCCTCTTGGGCACTCCTCTGAGCCGGTTTCTCAGGATCTTCCTGAGCTGAGAGCTTCATGAAGGCCGTGTGAGGCCGCTCCCAAGTTAAACCCAGCTGCTGCTCGTAGATCAGCCGGTCGATGTGCAGGGCCCTTTCCACCAGCTGCCTGACCTCCGCCTCATTCATCAGCCACACATCCTCGAACTCCTGAGCATCAACAGCTACAATGTGCCTAGAGAAGGAGGAAGAGAAGGCATAAAGAGAAAAGAGAAAGGGGCAAAGGAATCAAACAAGTGATTAGAGTGACTTAACGTGTCATGTGAGTGTGAGCAAGAGAGAGAGAGAGAGAAGAAATAATCACTTACCTCATCTTCTTCTGTTTGTGCTTGTATAGCTCTGTGGTACGTTTGTAGTCCTTGCACAATTTCTGGGTTTCCTCCCTGGACTGTTTCTCCTTGTTGGCACACTTCAGCTTCAGATTCTTCATCACATCCTGCATTCTGGAACACACAGCTCTCACTAGGAAAACTCAATAACATGAATATGATGCCTATCTGACTGTGTGCGTGTAAACGTTTGTATGAGCTTGTGTGTAAGTGAAAGTTACTTGGCCATCTTCCTCTTCTGCTGGGACTTGATGGTAGTGATCTCCTCTTCTTTCTTCGTCTGCAGCCGGTAGTTGTAGTCCAGTACAACCTGGTTCAGATAGTCACTCGCCTTCTTCTGTTGCACTTGCAGCCGCAACATCTACAGAGGGGAGAGTGGGGCTAACAGCTTCTGTCATATATCAATTGTGCATCCTGTTATGCCGGCACATCTTCTGTGATTTTTTCAAAGTCACAGGATATGGCTTCTAGAGGAGAAGTGTAACCAGACAGAATGTTTTTCAAAATATTTTTTTTTTTTTCTGAGGCAGATTGTGTTAAAAACTTTATTTTTCAACTGATGACTACACTGTCAAATATCAAGCCTCAAGTATATGTCTTTATTACATCTACTTCATGGCTGAATTTGATTATTCTTTACTGTAGATGTGTGTTTTTATGTATAACAAAAAACAATACTGGCTAAGTGCTTTATTCATCTATAATTTATGGTTTTTATTGCAGATCAGTGGTACTGGGCTACATACAACTTCATGAGGATTTGTACCGGGTTACAAGAGAATTTTCTAAACAAATACAAAATTTTAACTTTGGGTAGGTGAAACCTGAGGAAGATGCTACTGGGAAACCAGCTGATAGCCTGCATGAAGATTTCAATGAATGGGCTTCTTGTGATAAAAAAAAATCCCTATAATGATGCCATGGTGATATTCTTCTCAAAGCAGAGAAAAATAAAAAGCAGAAGTGAATCATGTACACAGAGCATATGAAATGCACGGTCAGAGGACTGGTATGTTGTTAACTTAGAGTAGGCCTATATTATAGATCAGAGCGTGGTACCCTGCTGATGCTAGAGAAATTACAAATTATTGATATGTAAATGACTAGGTGGCACATAAGCTCTGAGCAGCACAGTTAATTATTTTTTAGTGATCAGTGATATCTTTTAGAAATAAAGAGCATTGTTTGAAATATCAACAACATCTTCAGCAATAAAGCCAGATCACAAAATTAAGTATAGTAAGTAATCACTGCCTCTCAATGTTCCTCATCTTTTTTAATCCTACTTCTATTAATTATTCTGTAATTCTTTTATTAATTAGTCTGTGTTTGCAACTTATTATAGTCTATTGCTGTTGGATATCCCCTTGTTACTCTGTAAAGTGGTACACCTGTGTGGGAGATTTGCTCAGACCTGAACATGTGTGTCCAGTTTCTTCTTGGTGATGTTGTACTCCTCGGCGTCCTCCATCCTCAGCTTCTCGAGCATCTCCTCATACTCCTCCATCTTGTTCAGCCTCTGTGTCAGGTTCTCCAGCTGCAGGCAGGAAAAGTCTAGATTGAAGAAGTTGTTTGCTATGGATGACAAGACAGGTAAAGTGTGTATGCTTGAAAGAATGCATGTGTTTCAGTTACGCTGACCTCTAGGTTGCGACGGTCCTTCATGTACTGCTCCCATTTCTCCCTGTTTGCCGTCAGTAAGACCCTCCGTTCATGCTCATAAGCATTCTGCAAACAAAACAAGCAGACAGCATGCAGTCATCAGTATATGGGACAAATGTGATATCATATTCCGAAACTGAGAAAAAAAAGCTTTGAAAAGGTTGAAACGCAGTGTTTGAAAGCTTGAAATCTGCATGTAAAGTTAAAGATTCTTCAGAAAGGGCCTGAGAGTTGAGGTGTTTTGGTGCATGCGGGTGTTATATTTTAATGGCACAGATCTCGTACTTTCAAGGCTATCCATTCATTTTCATAAATATTTAAGGTCTTTACTTTATTTTTTCTCAAATGCCTTAACTTTCAAGGATTTTCAAATAGCACAGGGACACTGATCATACAGCTGGTTGTTTAGACTCAAAGGAACTGGTAGGTATTACCTCATTAAATAATAACTGTGTGCCAGTAAGACACAATCACATGGGGTTACCTAAAAGTCAGCTGAGTATAATGTTCTCTTGATGGCTTAATTAACTAGTGCAATCAAGGCTGTCATCTGATTCTCCCTGCAGGTTGAAACAAACAACACAAATTATTTAAAGCCTCTTCTTGACCCAGGTCAGGTCCAGTCCTACCTCAATCTGGTCCAGCTCCTCCCTGTATGTCTTCTTCAGGGTTTTGATCAGACTCTCCATCCTCTCAATAAACAGGTCTTCCTCCTCTGCCGCCTTCTTCAAGTCCTTAATATAGCAGTCATCCCTGGCTTTCAGCTCCTGTTCAAAAAAATTGCATTATAATCATTTTTATTATTTTAGTAGTAGTGGTAGTTGTAGTACATCCAATTTTCTAATGTGATTCTGTAAAAAGACAGGCATGTTTGATTGCAGGAGGGGGATTTGGCTGGTAGCGTTACCCGCTGCAGGTCGTGGATGAGTTTGGCCTTGTCCTCTAGCAGCTGAGCACACTGCTGCTGCTGGCTGTTGAGAGCATCTTGCAGCTCCTGAGCAGTTGTTTTCTGCTTAGTCATCTCCCACCCTCTGGTGATCTCCTCAAACTTCTGCTGGCTGCATTTGGCCTCATTCTCCAGCCTCTCCATTCTGGCCACAGAGGAGGATGAAGATGAAGGATGGGTGGTGGTGGTGGGGGGTACTTACAGAATAGGTTTTTCAGGCTAGATATTATCTGGCAGAGGTGTTGGCTGGTTGACATTGAAAGAAAATGAGATAATGGTGTGTTTAAAATGTATTGCTGCGCTTGATACTACTAAATTGGCCACAACCTCCCACCCCACACCACTGATGACAGCAGCTGTTTCAGAGAAGGAGCATGTCTGAATGAGAAATGACCTGAGCCTAGTAGCCTCCTCCTCTTCTGTCCTTTGCCCGGACTCTTTTGCATCAGCTGCAGTCTGGATGTTGGTTACCAACTCCATCCCATCACTCTGCAGGTTGATCATTCTCTGAGAACAGATCAGAGATGGGAAGAGTGCTGAACATTTTACCAAAGTGGAGGAATTGCTGCTTCACTTAACGGTTTACTCACAGCAAGAGTATTTGAAATTACACAGCTAAAATAACAGCATGAAAGGTCAGACTCTGGCACACATTCTCAGGTCAAACAATAAGCAAAGTGAATTAGCTGTCACTTTCGGACATAAAAAGAAATTTAAGAGGAAGCCATTTTGACAACTGAACTGAACTGTTTTTTCATAGAAACAACACAGGTGTTTGCAGCATCTCATGGGCAAACAAACCCTTTCACTTTGCTCCACTTGAAGCTGGCTCTCCCTCGCCTCCTCTGTGACCTCCTCCTCGCAGGGGCCTTCTCCTAGCTCCTGTCTGGGGAGTCGGACAGAAGAAGAAAACTTCATGAACAGAAATGTTAAGGTATTCCAACTACAACTAAAACCAAGCATGGAAAAATACACAAGTTATTTGATTTGTGGCAGTAAATTTAAAATTAAACTGTAACTGCAGACTGCAAATGTTAACTAAAATAAAATGTGAATCATTTGGATTTGACTTTCAAAGTCAAACTGAGTGTGGTGTAAAGGGGGAAACAGAAGGACCAAAAGCTAACATTACACTGATATATAACTTGCTAAAACTCCAAGGAACAGGACACTTAACAAAATACTAGACACATGAATAGCACCTCAGGACAAAAAAAAATAAATAAATAAATACTAAATCGGACACTGAATAAAAATTGAAATAAAAAATATATGTATTTCATAGCAGCTAAGCTAACCAGCTACAGTCTTGAAGTCCATGCAGGACAACGTAACAAGCAACTTTTTCGAGACATATTGTGGTGATATAATTAAATTTACCTCGGAATAACAATATTAGAGTGTTTCCTGAACAAGAAAATAGTTAGCAAATCAGCAGGAGTTAGCTACCTTTTCTTTTTCTCAATGCGGAGGCGGCGAGCGGCTATCCTCTCCTCTGGGTTGTCAGACTTCACGGAGGGTCCACACGTCTCTCCCGGGTCCTTCTCAACTTGACCCATATTTATGTGTATATGTGATGAAAGTTGTTTTTTTTAAAGATGTGTGTAAATACTTAATTTCGTCTCTCTGCCGCAGCGGCACAGTGAGCTGACCCGCTTGTGTTTGGGTTGCTGTTGCTATAGCTACGGATTCTCCAGTTTGATGGATGTTGCATTCAGGTTCCCCTCGTTAGATCGTGTATTCGTGGTCGTATGAAGCGAAGTGACCACGACCGGAGGCGCTTTTGGAAATAATGCCAAGAACAAGAGCAGCTGATTGTGGTGGCCTCTTGTTTTGTTTTCAGACCCCGCAGCACAGCGACATTTTGTGCCGCAGCGGTGGAATAAATCGCTTCAAGTTTCTAAGGCACATTTTGTGTCTGAATGCAGTGGCTTGAAATTTGAGGCACTTATTCTCATTCAGTTGAACGCGTTCATGTCCAACTTGTGATGTAGAAAATTTAAGTTTTCAGTTACTTTCTCCTGCTTTTTCACCAGATTTATTCAATTCTAATATAGGCTGTTCTGTTAGAAACCTCTGAGTTGAGCAGGGAAAATAATCAAGGTTTCTGAGAAACAAGAAACTACTTATGCCAAACGATAAACCATCCTAATTCCATTTTTTTAGCGCCAGTGATGAATGAAGGGGATAATCAAATCACATTTAAATTTATTAAATCACTTCACAGATGATCACTTTCTTGTGCTTTTGATTTCACATTCATTTTCATGAATGCTGTTTTTGCACTGGTATTCAATTTCAGCACATTAATTGCTTATTTTTTGTTACTTCCTCAAGGGATTTATTTGATAAATGATGAGTGATGGTGTGGTGATAAATTATGAAAGTGGTTCCATTTTTATCAAGTGTCTTATTTATTGAAATTGTCTTTTGATTTAACAAATCACTTGTAATTTCATCACTCAGTGTTTGAATTCACATGCATTTGTAATGGATTTTTTTTCTTATCATTTTGTGTTTTTTTTCCATCCCTGTCACCCTCTATCATCAGCACAGTTGAGTCCCATTCTCCAGATTTAAATCATGACGAACTACACAGCTGACTGTCTACTTCGCTGGAGGTGATGCTCCTGTTGAAGCCAAGCTGCAAGAATGCATCAACAGCTGCATCAACATCTGCACAGCAGGAGGCTGGAGGAAGCCGTCTCCAGGGATCAGCCATGCACAGTTTCAAGGCAGCTCACAACTCATCTTCTCTGTGCTTTTATCTATGAGCACTCTAAGAGCAGGCAAAAGTACCAGGTTCTTCCAATATTATTTTAAAGGGAGATGGTAAGACGACTGAACCAGGTCTCCTGTTGGTTTTATGAATGCACACAGAGGTGGGAAAAAAACACCTCTGGAAGCTCTCTGTCAGGCACCAAAATATTAACTATGATGCTGTCATGGCCACTGCTGTCGAAGATAGGAGTCTGCTCCGTCAAATCTACTTCTCACAGTTCTCAGATGACATCTCACTGAGGCCAGCAGATATGCTGACCAGTGAAGCATTCTTGATAACCTGATAGCAATGCCAGAGAAACATGAGGTGGAAGCTGGGGGGATTATTGAGCACCTCAAAGCCAGATTTCAGTGATGTTATCCGGACAGCTGAGTCCCAGAGCCTGCCCTGAGGACACAGAGCAGCCACCTAGAAGCACCATGGTTGATGAGATAAATTCTCACAGAAACAAGAATTCATCTTTGTTAACTTAACAACATCTAAACACAGTAATGTGTACACTCACTGTCGCAGTCTCTAAAATTGATCTTGTGGATGCAGGACCAAAATTGTTATAAATACCTCCATGTTGCCATACTTACTGGGAATGAGAAATTAAAATTAAAATGCCTGCAACAATTTGTGACCATGATACACTTTTTATTATCAGTTGCTACAGAGTACAAAGACTCCATGATCAATGATGTTGTTACCGTGTATGGTCTGACAGAAACAGGAAAATATACATATTTGACACTTTTTAAATCAACATTTGAAAGGATAAAATATTAATAAAGAATATTTTGAGATTGTTGTGCCCTGAATGTATTTCACACTCACTTAAAGACAATGAAAACTTAAGATCTTTACATTTTGTCCTCAGTTTGTACTTCATTACCAAGCACTTAATTATGAATATGAAAACTCCGGGGAAACAAAAATATAGAAAATAACTTTTCATACAGCAAGAAAAAGATTTATATCTAGAAGGCAGTGCAAATGCTGACAGTCTGGGATCTTTGGTACAACATTGATGGTGTGGTGCTGCCATCTAATGGCAGCATCCACCCTCAGAACTGCTGTGCAGCCCCTTACAGCACTAGCATTTGTCAGCCCTGTATCTAAAAACAAACCAAACAAAAAATCTTTTGTGAAAGAGTCATGCACAAAACATTAGCACTTTACACACTACTTTAGTTTAGTTTGGCCCTGGAAGCTTATGTGACAAGTGAAGGAAGGCCCAACTGTAGGTAAAATTCACTTCACAAAGTTTATGTAGGACAACTGCAACTTCAAATATAATCTTAAGTGGAATTGCAACTTTCCTTAATTAAAAAAAAAAAAAAAAAAAACTTACAAATATATCATTTAACAGGGCTGGTTCCTCTCCTGTAGCATGGCTGCCCTTCTAATCAGCTGATGGCGACATGCTGCAGACGTCCACCTTTAATTAGATATCATTTTTGGAAATTGACTGTAGGTGGCGCTACTGTCTCATGATCCAAGGTCTTCTATAGCTCTACAAACTGAAGCGTTTCATCAAGATATGTTTCAAACATATGGAAATTGGCTCTCTCGTCCTAAGATGGAAATCCATTGACTCTCCAGTATGAATCATCACTTCAGCCTTTCTCCCTCACACACACAAAGCACACTGAGAAATGTCTTTTCAAGCTGATGGCAAGATGGGCAGCTTCTGGTTGCCCAAACATACAACCACACACATGGGTCAGATGTTCTTGCCCTAAAGAGTGCCCCCCACCAGCCCGGGCCCTTGGCAGCATTCAAGTGCGGCCCTCACCCCCTGGGGCACCTCGCTCGCTCCATTGGCCTGAAGTGGCATCCTACCTCCTCTCCTTGCTGCTGAGCCACAAGGGATATAAGTCAGTCAGCAAAGGTTTCTGACATATGATCCAGCATCTGTGATGTCACCAACAGCTGACTTGTCATAAGACCTTTGTGAGAGGGGGGAAGGAAGGGATGAATGAGGAGAAGGCCTTATTTTCATCAGACCCTTAGCTGGAACGCTGAGTGCTTTTGCATCAAGCTGCTGAGATTACAAACTGAATGACTGCCAATAGAGAGTGATTCTATAATCTTAATACCATCATAATACCATAAGCTAGGGATTGACAGACTTTGACCCCTCTCACAGGTGTATAATAAGCCTCATTCACTCTCCCACTGCATATGCCTCAGGGGTGAGTGTGCATGTGTGTGTATGTGCACGCGCATGTCTTTCTGCTAATTCTTACCCTCGGGGGCATATGTTTACTTCTTGTTCAACAAAGCATCATATTCATTGCTCAGGGGTTGAGAGGTAGATTATCTGAGCCTGACCTTTAGCCAGTTAACTAACTGACAGCTTAGGGGTGCGGTTGCATAACCACTTAAGTCCTAACTAACAGTTTCTTAATATTGGCGTAAAGAAGGAGACATTGGCTGCTTCATAACATGGGATGCCCTGCATGAGAACACCGAGGAGTGGGGGCACATATTTAGAGGATGTGAGCGAACTCAAAGGCATTGGCCTCTGTGAAAGCCATGACCTTGTCAAATGAACAGTATAAACAGCCATTTAGCAAAAAATAGATTTAATAAAGGAAAAAGGAAGGCCAGATTCAGAGACAGCATGAAGAGCACCCCTCTGCTGTTCTATGAAGCATGAAATGTACTGCCCTTGCCTCAAGGTAACTTTAGCAAAAGGAAGTATGTTTTGCCATCGTTTACAGCATCTGTGGCCAATGTGCATGCTTTTTTTTTTTCAGCATAGGCCTATTACCCCTTCAGTTCAGTCAGTTTTAAGAGCTGGAGACACTGACACAAAGGCAGATAAGCAGACACACACAAAGTGGCTAGACATAAGGAACAAACAAACACATCGACTGGAAATTTCGGATTCAAGGTTTCAAGATGTTGATCTCCAGCCTCAAAGCTTCATGAAGTGGAGCGATCTTTCGTTATGATCAAACGAGTTCTGAGGAAATGTTCCTGTTATCATTTAGCCTATTAAACAACAATAATCCTGACCTCGGCTCCAGCGTTCCTCTGTTGTTCTCTCCTTAGCTTTAAAGGTTCCCGGGGGTCAGCTCACAACTTAACACATTACGAAAGCTCAGAGCTTAAGAAAAAAGAATGCATGATTTTGTGTGGCATAGATTTTATTAAAATGTTTGTTTTCCTTTGCAAGAATATACAAATGATGGGTTGCATTCTGTTATTGTTTTACCAATTTGGAAAAAATGCTGCTGCCTGACACTAATCATTTGATATCAAACCCCGATTTTATCAATAACACAACTGTTTTACACTCCAGCAAAACCTCCTCTCACCAGAAGCCAAAGAGAGATTTTAATAATGTATATCACCATTCATAATAAAAAAAAAAAAAAAAATCCACCTTGCATTTACCACACACAACCACTGCTGATTTCACTGATAAGTCATGGTTTTACGTGCAACTATTATTGAAGCTAATACAGTGTATCCTGTCAGAACTGAAAATACAAAATGATTAGGTAACAATGCTTAAAAATATATTTTGATGGTAACTTGTGCTGTAGTAACTGTTGCATCTGCCCAATTAAGGGAGTAAAGTTCTGAGAGAAAACTGAATCTACTAAGGCGACATAAATAACTTCAGTCTTAGTTATGGACTTTGATCACAGGTGTAGGACCATTCCTTGTCCTCTTTTAATGAGGAAGAGGACGAGGAATGTGAAAAATTCTGATGGTTTATAACGTCTCCCTGCAGATTTATAGATACTGTGCACTGTGTGATGTCTGCTTTAATTAAACCAAAACTCCTGAAATGCCTTAAGCTGTGCAGAGTGTGACTCAAAGGAAATTTCACAACAAAACTTGCGATGCACTTAATGAAGGCACTCACAACAGCGTAAGGTACAGGGGTAAAACAAGGTTGACTAGTTGAGGTTGTGTATAAGAACGGTTTATTGCATTTTAAATTCAGACTTCATAAATCTTGATTTTTTTTTTTTTTTTTACTTAATGTAATGCTGATATTTCAAAGGTAAGGAATGCACAAGGCATCTTGAGACTGACATTTCAAAAACATCTGAAGAAGTGTCTCTAGACAATCTTAAAGACTTAATTTAGAAAGAAAACTCTTGTCTTCTGAAGACATCTTACGGTCAGTTGATGCCTGAGTGTGATACACAGATCAATCATAGTCACTTCACAACAGCAAATGTATAGTAGCAATGCATGTAGCCTACACACACATGGCGGTTAATCTAAATTCATATTCATATTTTCAGTCTTTGATGCCAGATTTGCTTACAATACCTGATGTTTTCATTCCTCAAACAAAGGTTTTGAACTTGATCTTGAGCAAATTTTTCCACCTCAGCCCACAAAGATCTGGTGAAAACTGAGGATATGAGTCAGTTCACAGAATCATATTAATTTCTTTCACATAAACTGTCACTTACTGTAGAATTATGTTCACAGTCAATTCCTATCAAAGCTCTTTGCGAGTGGATTATGTGCGCAGTAATTATACACGGCATTAGGCCATGGTTGCTGTTGGATTGCATAGCTGTTGCCCTGCAATCTGTTCAATCACAAGGTCAGTCAGCTGCCCCCGTCATTTCCATTCACCATAACCTGACTGAGCATTTATGCATGATACACTAAAATAAAGCACTGTGATTGCTTTGTAATTCATCAATGAAATTAAAGAGAAAATGAATGTCTGATCACTCATGTTGTAGAAGGATATAGGTTTGTATTGATTGCTAAAACATATTCCTTAGATGCAGCATGTGCTGCCTTCTCACACCATTACACAGTGAGAATAAAAAGAAAAACCTCCTGATGTTGAAAGTTATAGAGGGGCTTTAAATTTAATTTAAATTTAAATGGATAAAGCAGCCTATCAGAGTTGTACAGTGAGGGTATCAAACAGGTGTCAGAGTTAGAAATACTCTTCCTGCCAGATATTGGTGCAGCGGTCACCTTGAATGTCATAGAGACTGTCCTGACCACAACCACTGAGATGCTACAAAGGAAGGAGCTTAACACCTGACTGCTCCAGTAGAGCCGTGTTTTTCAAAGTGGGGTCTCGAGACACCTGGGGGTCCCAAAGAGCTTCCAGTGGGTCCCTAATAAAATGAAGAATTGATTTATTTCATTATAATACAGTGGAAATTGTTATCAAAAAAAGAATGTGATTATTTCAACACTGGTAGGTTTATTCTCACCACGTTGAATCTGTTTGTTAATGGTCAAGAGTAAAACTACATGGAAAATATCTCAGGATCTCAATAGGGCCAAAACATTTCAAATGAGAGTCAAGATTTTTTTCAAACCCCATGCAGGGGAGCATCTACTCTGGCTCATGGGCAGTTCCCTATGAGTAAATGTTCCTATTGTCGATAAATGTGAAGTGGTGGATTGCTTAAATAAGGCATGCATGCTCAGGAATCATGCCCCTTCCATGTATTTGTTTCCCTTTGCCCTGTGGATAAAGGAGAACAAAACAAAACAAAAGACAGGTGTAAATTAGGCCTCAGAGGATTGCACCAAGGCTCTCAGGAATGCCTTTCCATGCCTAAAGCTCGAGAGCCTTTCTTGATTAGCCTAGTCATGTTCGATTAAGACAATGGTCCAAAGTCACTTTTAAGACACACGCGGCAAAACGTGATCGCGCAAAAGCAAAACGGTAAGGGAATTAAGAAATGGACCTTGATTGTACGTCATGAGTCCCGGGGAGCTGCAGCTTTTGCACCGTTTCTCCCCGTCACGTGGCGGCCTCCGGTCCGTTTCTGCCCCGCGAGCAGCTTTGGAGTTTGCTGACTTTCAGCCCCGCTTACAGGACCCGGTGTGCCTCAGAAAAGCCACGAGGCTTAACGGAATCAAAGCTGTCATTCTCGAGCCCCGGGCCGCGCACGAGCCGCTCAACACACTTGGCCGTGCGGGAGCGCAAGTAAGAGCCGCTGTTTGAGCCGCTCTGCTGGCCGCAACCGGATCATATGACTCGGCATATCAGGGACTCAACGGTAATGCTATTAGAGCCGCTGATGGCCAACAGTGGCTGCGCTCCATAAGACCAAAAAGCCAAGGGAGTTTAACGGATGTGTTGCTGCGATTATTCGGCCAAGTATCTTTATCCCACATTTAGATTAGCTGCTAATGATGGAGGAAAAAGCCCCGGCCTCGTTGCAAGAGCAAGAAAGGCCACGTAACCTGAAAAACAAGGGCCGTGCCTGTGTGGGGAAACAGCCTTTTTGAACCAGGGAACACTTCTCGCATGTGGGCGCACTTCTTGGCCACATTGTAATTGCAGTCACAGTCTCGGTGCCACAATTGTCTCTTTCTCTGCAACTTTGGGTTTCTGAGAGGAAATGTCAACCTCTGAAATGTACAAACAAGCACAAACAAATAGGCCAATGAATCAATGTTAATAAATATTTATTTGGGCATATGCGTTCAAAATTAGGATTTGTGTAATTACTGTGCAGCATCACAGCAAATCACTCTTCATTCAGTTAACAAACATAATCTCTTCAATTCAGTAGATATCGCACAACTGGTGGGGGGTCTTACACCCTTAAATTAAGTTAAACATCAGTGGAAAAGGACCAAAAAAAAAAAAAAAAAAAAAAAAAAACATTAAAAGCCTTATGCTCAAATAATAACACTGACTTGAAAACAGGTAAGATCACTGTGTCATAGCCTACTTTGGAGACCTCTTACATTATACATATTTTTTATTTATTTATTTACTTTTCTTCTTTTTTTCCTGATGTGGACCCCCCCTCCCGTTCTTAACAACAGATACATGTCCCACTAATGGACATCAAGTGCTTCCTGTTTGCAGCTCTCTTCTGGACATACATTAGAGAGAGAAAACCCATTTCTCTGCCCAGGTAAAGAGAAAAATAGCATGCACGTACACACACGCGCACACACACATCCAGCACATCAAGCCACTCATGTTATTTTTTTTTCTGGGGATAGCTGTTTTGCAGACTGCGGGATGAGCTGAGCAGCCGGATCAAGTTTGTTAACCAGGAGAAACCATCAAGGGAGGAGATTCAGGATTTTTCTGATGACCAAACACATGATGCAGCAATACAAACAGTATTCTGTGCAAGATTAGTAGATGTAAAAGGCAGCTGTACAGTGCACAGTCACTCCAACACAATGCCTTCCTCAATGAAATTGAGGGGGACTTTTAATTCTACAAATCTAAAACTGGTAATTTTTGATGTAAAAAAAGGAATTTCTAGAGAATGTTTCGCTTTAATTACTTGCAAAAATGTACTGACTCCATTTACAAATGTGAAAACATGATTTGAATGTTTTATAAGGTGCCCAAATTCCTATTTTGCACATGTCGACTTCAGTTACAAAACTCTGATCAACTGTGATGTTGCAGTCCGATGAATACGGACTCATATACACAGTCTTGTGAACCGAGGCTCCTGCTGAGTCCACTATATTTACAGATGTCCATCAAAGTCATCTTCCAGTTGAGGGTTTTAACAAAGGATGGGAAAGGAGGTGAAGACGTTAGCCACGATGTGTCCTCCTCCGGTTCAGTCTTCACCACTCTCCCCACTCAGCTGAATTTATCCTGGATGTTCATCAGGCTGGTGTTGGACTTGGCTCGCTTGGCTGCAGAGAGGGAATCAGCATTATTAACTACTAACTGTACACCTCACCTGCATAAGTGAAACATCACATGTCGTTGAAATGGACAAAAATAATATTTGTGTTGTAGCTGTTAATTCTTCTTAAGTGACTTTTTTTTTTTCGCCCTAATTTGTGGTTTATCATTAACAGTCAGAGGAGAAAGGGCAGATTCTAATGATGAATACGCACTCTTGACGGCGAGTAATGATGGAAGCTGGTAAACACAAAGGGATACTCAAAAAAAAAATCAAAATATTATCCTCAAATAAAACATCAATACATCATTTGCCATCCTTAGCTTTTAGTTTACTTTAACATGATGTCTGATGGACTAAAGCCAGATCAAAGTAATGTGCCCTTGAAAATTGTAAGCCATTAGCAGTAGACTTAACAACCAATCCCTCCCACCCGCCCCCCTCTTCCAAAACCCTCTCTGTCCTCCTTTGCAGGTTTGTAAAGAAGCCCCTGGCCCCCTCAAACCCTCAACCACCACAAAAAAAAAACCTTCAACCTTGTCTATGATCCAGAGGTTTGCAAGAGGCAACCCCACTATGCTTTAGAACAACCCGGGACCTCCTCTTCCCCTCCCCCCATCCTAGCCGAACCCCAATATCACAGTCAGCCAAGCCCCCTCCGCCAAAGACCCACAACCCCTAGAAACCCTCAAAACCCCTGTCAAAAAATCTCTCCGCGCGACAATGGCCGAATTAAGCTGGTTACTCACGGTGTATGAGCTTGCGTTTCTTTTGTTCCGAGTGAAGGAAGCTGCTCAAGTAGAAGATGATGGGCAGAAAGAGCATGAAGCTGGACACGGCGATGACAGGAACCGTCTCCTCTCGGGGGAAGGAACAATTGAAATTCTTACTCCACAGTCTGCGCGTCACATTCATCTGAAAACAAGGCAAGGTGCCAAACACAACGAGAGCTTCAGCTTAGGTGACCACAGTACAGGAACAATGTCACCATTAAATCTACCCTCTTAAGGTTTCTCGGCCTCAGTTGTTTACTACATCCATGGTTGTTCAGTTTTGAGCTTTCACTATTTGTGAGTCCAAGGCTGAGAGAGAGGATTCAGGAATGCAATTTCAAGGGATTTTTTTTTTTTTTTTTTTCTTGGGCACCGTTCCTGCTCATTTCTAATGGGTGCTTTTCGTTCTATTGGCTTTTTGTGTTTGTTGAGTTTCAGGTCACATCCCTGAGGATGAGAGGAACCAAACATGGCGATGACATTTAAACCCTATTTTCCGTTTTCCCTCACACATTGTTACTTCCTATTCAGATTCGCTCTTCTCTTTTAAGAGCTCTGCTTCTAAACACGACAGCGTGTCGACTGGGCCTTCCTAACCCATCAGGTCCAGACCTCATGTGGGATCCACAGATATGTAAACAGGCTCCCTTGAAAAGTTCTTAAGCCAAACTAAAACACCCAAGAGAACAGCTTATGCAACTTGGTGCAGAGAATATTATGATCTAGGAAACCTTTCACTTGTTTCTTTTAATGTCTGGAGACTCTAGTGGGTATATTTTTCTGTCTTCCCATCTTTAAAAAAAAAAAAAAAACTAAGTAAGAAAGTAAGTGTTAAGTAATTCTCTGACCCCTGGGATACTTACCGCATCTTCTATGTCAATACACAGAGTGTGATTCTTCTCCATTCTGCTGTACAGCTCGTTTAGGCTTTTGTACGGGCTCTTACACTCTTTGCAGAGCTCCGAGTGGTTTCCCTGCTTTGAAAGAATGGAGAAAAGCACAACACTTGTCATAGTTAACTTGATCATTTAGATAAACTAGATGGATAGATAGATATGAACTACCTGTTGATACTTCTCGAAGCAGGTGAGTGATTGGTTGAGAGCAGCCATGAAGTTGAGCATGTCGTTGGTCAGGTTCTGCAGTCCCGCGGTGACACAGTCTTCACAACAGGAAATTAAAGCATTTCATCAGTTGAGCCGCTTTATCGTTTTATTAATTTGTCTCTTGAGACATAAATTCTGTTTCCACTTCTGAAGATGCCATCGTCTTTCTACTTGCATTACTTTTACCAAAGCAATTACTCGTGTTTAATAGGGCAAACTGGTCAATACATCCGATCCTGCGTATTTCTGCAGATGGGTGACAAATTAAAGGAAAAACCTGAATAAATGAGTGACTCTGAATGGCTCTATAAAGGAAAGGCTCACTGCAAATCAATACAAAGTTATTCTGAGTGACCACCATCTCAGATATTTTGCTCTATTGGTTTGGAATATGTTGCAAACAGAAACTTAACATATTGATAACAGTGTCTCCATTCACAAATTTGACTAGAGGTTTTATTGATTTTAGGTGGGAATGTTTTACTTTATTACCGTTTCACTTCTGTACTCGGGTCTCACTTGCAAATGGGAGCTTGATCTCAATGTGACTTTGTGATTAAATAAAGGTGATGCATCCTATGATCAAATATCCTGACTGGGAGTCATCTCTTCCCACATCCACAGGGCATGAGGGCTCACTGAATGGTGTGATGCTGATAAAAATGATATAAATAATTAGCTATGGCATTCGTCATCACCATATCTTCACCTAACTGAACACTTAGAGGGGGGATTTGGGGGCAACTTGTTAGACCACCTCCACCACCATCATCATCAAAACACCAAATGAGGGAATGACTTTTGGATAATGGTGCCCCATCCCTCCAGCAGAGCTCCAGAGACTTAGACAATCTGTGCCATGGTGCCACCCTACAATTTACTAAGACATTGTTTTTGGTTTTATCTTTAATTTCTCACCCACTTGTACCTGTAAGAGAAAATTCGATGGCAATCATGGCATCAAATTTACGTTGACCCAGTGCATGAATGACTCGTGATCATGGATCATGACAACTTGCAAAAAATGGTTTTGTACCGATTTGATGCACTCAGACAAAATGTCACACACTGATATGGCTCATGTGGTGCAGCTGGATGTCTGGACAGACTATCCCATGACCTGCGAGTCATGGGTTTACATCTCTGCAACATCCAGCTGAAGTGCCCTCATGCAAAACACTGAACCCCACTGAATGCTGCTTCTGGCTGACCCCTTTCTGCTGAAGTGTGTGTATGTGTGCCTGAGAGCAATATGCCAGGACACACAGACCTAATTATACAGATTTCTGTATGGTTTATGAGTGCTTTGATCCAAACAGTCGAGGAAACTTACCCTTACAGCCTGAAGTTTCCCATATTTCCACCAGATTGTCATAGAGCAGATAAACCAGCATCAGCCGATCACTGCGCAGGAGGCTATCCCTGCAGCTCACATTACCAGGCCCCACCTGAAAACACACACACACAGAGACTTTGTTTTTGCCCTCCAGATCTACGATTAATGGGTCATACAGCTACATCTGGCTGTATTTAAAACACAAAAAAAAGTGTGTGTATGTGCCATTCAGACAGTCTAATTTGATCCATTTGTGGGATTTTAGGTCATCTTGGACAACAAACAAGCTAAACAAGTTCAAATGCTGTTCTGCTTTCAGGTCAAGCAGATCAAGTCGCGTGATGCTTAATTTCCTCTATTTTGGCACAACAGCCAGACGCGCTCATCACAAGACTCATGACGCACAGGGCCAGGGCGCAGGAACCAGGCCTGCGCGGACAGGGAGCCTCTGGCGCTAATTAAAACACAGAAAATGAGTTGGGCTTTGGATTTTTACCTGATCTGAAATGTTGGTGTAGATTTCCACCAGGTTGCGATAACTGGCAAAGCAGCTCTGGCACACTTTGACGGGCCGGGCGGCCGGCACCAAGCAGTTCACGTAGGCGACGTACCGCTGTCCGAAAATGTGCAGCAGGTCATTGCAATAATCGCTGACCTCCAAATCCTCTGGGAAAGCGGACAGCAAGTTCAGGGAGAAGTAAGACTCCGCGCCCGGCTTGATCAAGGCTGGCGAGTCGCCCACAGCAGCGGCGCTGGAAACAAACGCCGGTTTCGGCTCCTCCGCGGAGTCTGAAGCGGTGAGGTTGGCATCGCCGGCGGACACGGGAGCGGAGAATTTTACTCCCAACACAAGCAAAAACAGGCTGGTTTTACAGAGAGACATGCTGAACAACGGATGTGAAAGCGTCTGCTGCAGCTCTTCTACTCCAAACAAGCCATCACTTCCTGGTTTTCTCTCTGCGTGGTCATATGACTGACTGGGATCTCGCGAGAATACCTAAACCTGACCGTGCAACTGTCGAACGTTGGGACCGTCCCAATCACACACACCATAATAATAATAATAATAATAATAATAATAATGTGTGCAAAGCCTTGAACAGCCGCAGGAAATATATCGGCTATATGACAGCATGACAATGATAATAATAATAATTCAAAATATTTCATGTGTGATTGAACGCAATATGTAGATTTAATGTACAGCTCTTATTTTGCAAAAATAATTAAATAAATAAATAAATAACACTTGAACGCTGTTTCCATGCTGAAGCGATGTTTTTTTCTTACTGAAAGAGAGAGAGAGAGAGAGAGAGAGAGAGAGAGAGAGAGAGAGAGAGAGAGAGAGAGAGAGAGAGAGTCATTGAGGTTATGCAGGAGGTAAAAACTCAGGGAGGGCACTGGCCTGCACTTAAACACTAATAGCCGCTCAGTCAGAAACACTGAAGCTCATAGATATCGATATAGTCATCAAGATAACATAACTTTTAATTGATCATTTATAGATGAGGTGCACACAGTAGCCTATGTGCAGGAGATACGCTGCCTCAGCCCTGGCAGAGCACCATGTGTTGCCACAGGTGATTTACCCCAAAACTATATATCACCAAAACATATATTTTAGCTGTGGATGGAAACAGCAGTTTAAATAATCCTAATCCATACGATGCTGGCGAGAGCCCCTAATGTTACCCCTCCATGATCACTGTGTGTTCTGTTTGTTGTGGGGGTTTTCTCTTTTTTCCCCTTTGTTTCCTGATCAGCTCTATATGAGATGACATCTATCTATCTATCTATCTATCTATCTATCTATCTATCTATCTATCTATCTATTTATCTATCTATCTATCATCCGTTTATGCCATGTCTCTGCACGCAACACAAGTTTACAAATCAAAACCCATGAAAAAGTTGGTGCTATTGGTCAACTCGCCTAGAGAGAGAGAGAGAGAGAGAGAGAGAGAGGTGGAGGTGTGTGTGAGAGAGAGAGAGAGTGTGTGTGGGAGTGTGAGAGTGTGGCCGTGTGTTGGAGGAGCTCCGTGGAGCCGCTCCTCCGGGTCTCCTCATTATTTACCGGTTTTGACACCATGCAATTTTGCAATGTGCGCTCGGCTCCGAGCAAATAATCACGGAGTCAAGGTAAACGATTTGGGCTCCAATCCTGATTGTGGTAATTGTCAAAAACCCCCTCGAATCAAGCCACCGCAGTCAATGGTCTTTAATGTGAAATTAGTGGCTCTTGATAACTTGCAGGCCGCATCAATTCCGCAGTCATCAGAGCCTAATGAAAATAAGCGGGAGAAAATGCGTGCAGCATTAGGGACCTATTCTAATGCCTGCGCACAAATCTAGCGCTAAATGTGCAGTTTTTTATATGGATTCTGGCCCCTGACGCTGTTCTCTGACTGCACATGGCACCGGCAGCTCATTAACTCTGCTTGTCCTGTCCAGAGTTCACCTAATTGTTCAGATGTCTCTCGTCCCTTTATATAGCCTACATTTTTTAGAAATTATTATTATTGTTTTGCAGTGTGGATCCTTGAAACAAAGACATAAAACCTCAATAATGTTGCATTTTCTCTTGCATGTGCGGATCTGTTCAAGCATGTTTTTGTTTGTTTGTTTGTTTGTTTGTTTTTTGTTATATTTGTTACCAGATTATTATTAGCCTTATTAGCCAGATTATTATTAGCCTAGCCTACTATTATTATTATTTTAGCATTTTTGTTGTTGTTAGTAGTAGTAGTAGGCCCAAGTAGTAGGAGAGCTATTGTTCTTGCTGTACAGGCTATTAGACATTTTCTGGATTAATTTTTCCGGATAAATCTCACATTTCAGTTGCAGGCCTATAGGTGAGGCTCAGCCCGCACACTGAGCAGATTATTCACCAAGTTTTGGTTCCCTTCCCACCGTAGGCTAATCAGGACTGAGCCAAGTAAAAATCGGCATATCATTATTTGAGATGACCGTTATTTTCAGATGGCAACAAATGACTTCATTAGCATGCGATAGATAGAGAAACCAAGAGGACAAAAATCACTAATTAGGCTCACAAATTAAATGATGGTGATGATGAGAGCCCTTCAGGAGAGTGGCGAGCCTCAGTCCAAGAGCCTCCTCTTGATTTGGCACATCAGATAGCCTACATTCAATAGCCAAGTAAGAAAAAAAAAAGATTTAGTTTATGTCCAACTGCGATAAAAGAGATCCATGTAGGCCTACTGATGACAAAAATGGGACAGACCAAAGGAAAGCTGTAGGATAAGAAAAAAAGGTGTGTAAAAGGGTCGAACAATTTCCCTGCAAATACTTAGGCTGTATACAAATCTCTTAAACTGTTTTTGGTAGAGATTGCACAAACAAGATAATGATACGGAATATTTTTTTTCTTTTAGGCCTACTATAAAGTCATAATAATTTGGTGTGTTTGTGCGCTGGCCTGCAGCCCACTTTGTGTCCCGATATGAATTGTTGCCTTCACAAACTTTGTGAAAATCTGAAACGGGACAATCACAAAGGGGTTAACTTAAACCGGTTCAGGCTTAAACTTGGCTCTTTACAGGCGTGGGGAGAGAAACTGGCTGTAAAGTTAGCTATGCAGAAGTTATTCTTCATCCTTCGGGCCGTCCCTAATCCGCCAAAAACCTCATTCTTTCATCAGAGAACTGTGCCTCTTTTCTTGTTTCCCCCTCTCTATACAACATAAAGTCAGACTGCATTTAATGGTTATGTCGGGATGGGAGAGGGGCTTTCTCCTTCTCCTTTTCTCGGGAATATTGCCCTTTTCGTCGTGTGAGTCTCCCAACCCACAGGGACCCCATATTCTTCCCTGCGCGTCTGACTCGAATCACAAACTAACCCTGATTTTCACCACTTTGCTGGGAATTGCAGCGACTGATAATAGAGATTTCGCTTTCATTTTGTACGCTTGACTTGGTTATTGTTGCTTTTCTCCTCTCCCGTGATTCCCCCCTTTTCCAGGGATTAGCCCTGACTTCGCCCGCTACTGGCCGCCGAAGTGCCCCTGAGCCCCGGGATGACAATTGATGCGGATCAAGGCAGGCCTATTCTGCGCCTTTGAAAGGGAGTGATCTGAGTCGGGTTTCAATGAAGGACTTTTAATAGAAGAAACGGATGCTCTTCAGATCGCTTCCCAGAGAGTAATTGCTAAATTTAAGAAACTTTGATTAAAAGTGGACCATGGGGAACAGCCTATAGATTTTTTTTTTTTTTTTGACGTATAATTTTGTTGGGGAAAAAAAACATGATAAAGGTTTAATTTTCATAGTGTTTATAGGCTATTGACTCTAATGATGATGATGATGATGATGATGATGATGATGATGGCAGTAATATTAGGGCTAGTGGAGAAAAGCAGGATCGTAATGATAATGATGGGGATAGTGACAGTGAGGATGACGATGATGGTGATGATGATATTCAGGATGGTGATGATAATGGCGCTGATGACAGTGAGAATAGGCTAATTGGTAATAATGTGAATTATGTTAGTGATGAAGGTGACGGGGAGGATGGAGAAGAGGAGTAACATGGTGATAATGATAATGATAGTGATGATGATGATGGTGACCACAGTGGAGCTGACTGTCCTCCTCCGTCCAGGACCTGCCCCGGTCGGATCTACAGGTGTCGGTGTGAGTGAGTCAAAGCAACAGGGGGACATGTTTGACTGCGGCGATCTGCCCATCGTTGGCACTTCACACAAGAGAGGGCTTTATGTATTTGCCGTGTCTCCCTCAATCAGGCATCTCGGCGGCGCTGTGAGAAGTTAATCTTTGTTGACGGTGTGTTGTGCACTCTTCCGTGGCCTGGTTGGGTCGGATCTCTCCTGGAAAGCCCAGTCTGCGCCCATATAGACGGGATAATTACCAAACACGCAGCCGGCAGAAGCGACACAAAAGCCGCTTTGACTTCCTCACTGCTGGTCGCCTCTAGGGGACGGTCCCGCTCCCTGCTCACCCACACCACCTCTCATCGCTCCCGAGAGGCAGAGACGTCTTGTTTCATAACAAGACACGAAGCTGACTTCTTTCAGCTCCAGTGAACTGGACATAAACCCCGACTGACAACCTCCAGTGCCCAAACAGAACAGAGAGGACGGGTGGGCCGGGACGGAGAACAAGAGAGGGGTGGGGGCGGTGCAGGGCGCACTATAAATAAAGTTGTTATTCAGTTTAATCGTTCTTCATGGGGGAATAATGAAAAAAAAAAAAAAAAAAGAACTACCAGCTGAATGTCACCGAAAAACCATTTTGTCCTGTCAGCTCCGAAACATTTCGAGCCAAACTTCATGCATGCAGCCTTTTCTTTTTGACTGCGTTGGAATAGAGACTAGACCTCTTTCACAGCTCCTTGTTAGGCTAACTCTCAACAGACACACACACACACACACACACACACACACACACACACACACACATTCTCTCTCTCCCTCTCCCTGAAGAGCAATTTTGTGAGAGTCGTCTCTCTCTCTCTCCCGGCCTCTCAGAGCCATCTTCCCCCTCTCAGAGCTCAGTGCGTTACAGCAATTAAAGCACGACGTGCTGTAAATGTAATGGCCCGGGGAGTGATTGTTTCTGACAAGCAACAAAACACATAGGCCCTCCCCTCCTATTAGCCCTCAGGAGGGGGTGGGACGAGGAGTTCACGTCCGTCCGACCCTGGAGACAGGGATGGGACGGCACGCCAACATATAGCATGAACATGCATGTGACTTTCAGTGACCACATCATACAACTCCATTATTACAACTATTTAGTGTTTCTGATGATGTAGTGGAGAATAAACAAGGGAGTTTCAATGACTTTCAGCGGGTGATATTCCAACAAAAACACTACCAGTATAGGGGAGAAATAGATTCACAAAAGCATTGATTTGCCAGTTTGATATGACTTATATATGTCATAAACTTTTATTTTACTATTTTCCACACATCAAATTATAAATTTGCTATCATAATTTTGCTGCAGTATCACTACAGAGTCATCCAGATTGTCTTCCAAGTCTTGCTTCAAGATTATTCTCTTATAAAGTGGTATTGTCTTGTACGGGTAATGGAGAATCCACTTAGTTCAGAATATTTCCACTTTCTTTCAAGAAAAAGATGAGGCTACTTTTTACTATTATGAAGAAAACAATAATGAAAATCAGTACTAAAGTTTAAAAAAAGCTTTGTAAGATAGATATTTTTGCAGTAAAATGATACCAATGCCACATCAGCTCCACTATCAGAGTAGAGATGATCCTTTCACTTTTAATTTTGGCTGCACCGGCCTCTGACTGTCATGTTGCTCCTGTCCTCCTGTGTTTACACAAAGATGTAAACCTAAGCCTAATTTTGTAACACAATACTGTCAGCTGTTATTTTTGTCTGCATCTATGATTGCAGTGCTCAAGAAGATATGTTGCAGTTAGCAATAATGAAAGTTGAATGTAAGATGAGGGTGCAGCTAATTCCTGGAGTTGACTGCTATTGTTGGCAGCGTTCAGCTAAGGTGTCACTTTAAGTAAAAGTTGGAACTGAGTGAAGATGGTGGCATGATCCTGACGGAGGAGTGGGCTGTCTTGAAGTGAAAATCATCTGAATCTGGAATTTCATCAATAGAAATGTCATGTTTTGTTTGTTAAAAAGTGTCATATGCTGTACATACTGTCTATCTTACATTTGATTGTAAAACATAATGTTAAATCTGGATTGACACAAAATTTTAAACACGCCTACAGTTGAGTAGGCAAAGTTTTTAACAGACTTGAATTAGAGCTCAGGCCTTGTTATTCATAGCGGGCCAGGGAAGAAAAGGCAGTTAGCTAGTCAGTTAGCAAGGGTTTAGCTTTAAAGCAAGCTCTGATTTGTGAACGAGGGGATGGGAGGAGTGGTGGAGGGCTTGGCGCAGGGGAAAGCCTCTCCTGGGTCAGAAGAAAAGGACTTGGCCCAGATGCAGGCAGCGATGTTAACTTTGAGTGGCCCCTGTGGCTCGAGCTCAGCTCCCCCTCCTTCTTACTTCCCAAGCCCCCAGGTTGCCTTTGCATGACATCATCCCCAAACTATGCCCCCCATACCCATGTGAATCTGAGCTGTCACAATCGCCAGCTCCCCCCCATTAAACTGTACTGCGCTGCAAACCCATACGTTTCTTTCTCTCCCCCTTTTCCCTCTCCCTCTCTCTTCTCCTACTACCAATCTCCTCCCTTCTTCTTCTTTTTTAACCCCCAGAAAGGCATTGTTTGAGTCAGGGCTTGATCAAAAAACTGTTGCCCGCCAACCGCGGGGCTTTCTGTAAATTCAATAAGGCCACCTTAAAGATTTTCCTAATTAATGGATGACATCTTTGGCTGGAGGAGAGGCGAGGCATTCTGCTCCAGCTCGCTCTTTGTTCGCCTCCTAATTAACTTTCCTAGGTCACTCAGGTCCCCGCAACCTGAGAGTGAAGAGCCCCCATTGAGGAGGGAGTTGTAAACTTACTTTTTTTGCCTCGGCACTTAAAAGGGGAAAGCAACTATAGGGAACAGAAAATATCCTATTTAAGTCTTTTGTGAGTGAACTGCTTGCACATGTTCCAATAAAGGAAGTCTTCTAAATAAGCTGCCATGTTGCTCTCCGCTCCCCCTCTCTCTCCCTTATCCCACCTCTTTCACTCCCGGCTCCACAGAAAGGTTATGAATGATAGCTCTGGGTTGAGGGGGGTAAAGGGCGAAAGGACAGCATCTGGGCATTGTTGAATTGTTAGCATCTGAAACTTTGAGGGAATTTGAGGATGGGAAAGCACCAAACTGCTGGGTGGCGCGGTGGATGATTGAGAAAATGTGGTGAATATGAGAGGAGAAAAGAAAAAAAAAGTGCCTCTTTGCCTTCGTCATTGTTTGGGTGGTTCGAAAGGAGCCCATGTCTCCCAGCCACTTTCATCACTCCTCATCCTTACCTTTAAAAAAAACACTCTCCCTTCCACTCCATCACTGTCTGCACCATTTTATTATTTAAAACCTAACAGATAAACAACCACAATGCATCATCTTGTCTATATTTTTAATAATTCAAGCATAAATCTTTATTGTACTGTGTGTACTAAGTGTCAGCACATACATTTTGTAATTTAGTTGTGTACTCAAAACAAAACTGAGATGGTTTGGTAAATGAAGAGTAACTATCAAGGTGAGAGGTTTCGGAGTACATGCAGAATTACATGATTTCCAAGCTTTGTTTATTTAAAATTAATATATTCTGGTGTATGTGGTCTTCATACTCAAGGAAAATATTTGCAAAGTCTTTGAATGATATGTCTGAGTTAAAGATAGCATTGAAATCAATTAGTCAGTTAAATTTCTGCTATCTTTCAACATGAGTGTGACACAATTTTTCAACACTTAAAGTTAAATTAAAGTTGTGTTGGCCTTAGTTTGGTTAAGTTGAGCCACAATTAGCTACCGTCCAACTGTCCAACTCTGATAATTTGCTCAGGAAAATTATATCATGGTCAAGTATAATGCAGAAAGAACCTGGAGATAATACAATAATGCACACGTTCAAATGTCATCAAATGCACACCTGACACACACACACAGACACACACACATAGGTACACTGAGGCACACTGATCCATATCAAGGCGTGCATTAACTTTGATACAAAAAAAGTCACAAGTTACACCTCATACATCATAAACTAAAGCCTCATCAGAGAAACAAATAATAGCACTACTTCATCTGACTGTCTGTTGGTGTGAGTGTTACTGTGTGACCCTTGAGGTGTGTGTGAGGCTCCTGGGATGCGGGGTCCCTGAGGGGTCACGACAAGGGGAAACAGTGACCCCAGACCACGACCGCTGAACCTGACCTGTGGAGCCAGCGGGGCAGAGATGCCTGGTGGAGCCAGCGGTCAGTAAACAGAGGCGGCCGGGTCGAGCAGACTGAAACAGGATGACTGTCAGACTGTCAGAGCAACTGCAGGTGAACTCTGACATGAGGACATGACCGGCACTCTGCGCTTAATCTGTCTGCCGTTCAGACTCCTGCTGCTTAAAGACAGTCAATCAGACACAGAGAGTGTGTGTAAGCCTGTGTGAGAGAGACTGATAGTGTGTGTGTGTGTGTGTGTGTGTGTGTGTGTGTGTGTGTGTGTGTGTGTGTGTGTGTGTGTGTGTGTGTGTGTGTGTGTGTGTGTGTGTGTGTGTGACAGGGAGACAGACAGAAAGAGCATGAGTGTTTGAGATGTGTGTAAGCATATTATCTAATCAACTCCAGTCAGTTTTGAAGTTGTCTAGAACAGTTTGAGCAAGAAACCATTCATTTTGTGTGTGTGTGTGTGTGCGCACACACATGTGCATTGTAAAACCATGATAACCAACACAACTTGACTTACACAAAGAAGTAAAGTCAAGTCAAACTGTTTGAAGTTTGACTTGACTTTAGAAATCTATTATTTTGCATGTGCATACGTTTGTAGGGTAAAAGTATATTCATCGTAATTGTCAATCGAGCCAAATCTTTAAGAAATACACACTGAAAGTGATTCATCATAATCTAAAAACTGACCAGCTGCAAATGTTACATTACTCACAAACTGATTTCCTGCCTGATCATGCTGAAGTAGCCAAATGCAGTGGTTATAAAATGAGATATTATGAAACTAACACTGCTGCGAGAATCCACTAAATAGATGATTTACATTGTGTTAAATAAAAGCAATTTTTTGCTCAATCCCATCAATCATCAGTCAAAATAAATGAACACTGAATGTACTTCATTTATTTCTAAAACTAATCAAAGAGCACTTGCTTTATGTTTTTTGTTTTTTTTTACTGTGTTGTGTTTTTGAAAAAAGTGTGTCAGTGTAATTGGTATCTGTATTTCAACTGACTCCACTCTCTTTCATGATCATTGATTATTTCACAAGTTGATAGCAGCTTTGTAATGAGCAATTGGTCATACATGAATTGCAAATGGGAAAGAACTGATCGATGGATATTCTACTAATGCTCAGGTGAAACAGTACTTATACATACTGAGAAAAGGCAGATTTATAAATGTATTGTAATGTACATGAAGCCACAGAAAGGAGTCAGTTTGACTGACATGATTTAGGGAGGTGCTCATAGCTGCTGAGATAGTTGTATGCCAAAAGTATTCTAACTTACTGCAGTGTACTAGTATAGCAGTATATAATATCTTGATCATAAGTTGAATTCATAAATGTTGTTATTCATTTTCTCTTATTTGTGGATGTGTATGAGAAAGACAGGGGAAAGATTGAAAACTGTGTAATTTGCATCTTTCTTACCCACAAACCTGTCCTTTTACATCTTCATGTTCCTCTACTGCATGGCTGTTACAGATATCGGCAACCCAAAGAGTAACTTCATATTTATTTTATCTTTCGGACTTTTTACCTCTCCTTACATTTCATTACAATCCAGGAGCTGAATCTTTCTCACAACACAGTCCTGCATCAATAACAGCAGGTATTATTAGATGTTGTTAGGTGTTATTATCTGGTCAATCATAAATGAGTGAAACCTGATTATGCAACTCTAGCCAGCCCTGGCCCAGAAACAGACTAAACACAGAATATTATACGAACTGTAGATGCATTGATCACGTCTGCGGCTCCTCGGCTCCCACATGTTTGTCTTTGCAGTGTGAACAGCCTAAGCCCCTCTGCTCAGCTGTCATAATTTGTTAACGAGTCTTTACAGGGGGAAAAAAGAAAGAGAAAAGACAGAGGAAAAAAGAAAGAAAAGAAGGCTCTTCACGAGTGACTGAAAGCAGAGGTCCATCCAGAGGGGGAACCCAGGGGCGACATCAGACCGATTTCAGACCAGCCCGTGATGGCATCTCTGTATATTTTAATATTAATGACCCAGGCCGCAAAGCCGCCTCTAAGCCTCCAACAGGTGCCTCAGCCCCACTCGAGTCTGAAAAACTGGGATCATTCAACATCCCACTATCCACAACCACCGCGCAATAAAGACCGCAAATGAGGAGGTCGAAGGCAGAGGGGGGAGCAAAAAAAAAAAAAAAAGACATAAAGAAAGGAAGGGGAGTTAGGGAGTCAGCCATCTCTCGCAAATAAGTTTTTGAGTCACTTTCCCGAGCTGAAACACGGGTCGATATTTTTCCCCCCCTTGAGAAAGAGATTGACTTTTGTTTGGAGTTTGTGAGAAGTGGGAATCAGGAGCGGGACAATGGGACTCCCCACGGTGAGAGGCTGAGAGGAGCCATCTCAAATCAGTCAGCCAGGGGACTGACTAATCCGTCCATTGTCCCTCCCCAGCCACCGGCCGCACATCAACACATTCGCCCCCCATTGTCCCCCACCCTCATGCAGCGGGATTTGCTCTCCCCAACAGCCAGTTTTGTCCAAGGCAGTTCGAGCGGAAGTTTCTCACTGACAATTTGCCCCAAATAGATTTGTCAGAGCGTCCACTGCACTGAACTACACTTGTGGGTTTGTGGGTTTGGGCCCTGAGTCTGTCTTTTTTTTTTTTTTTTTTTTTTTTTTTTTTGGAAGGAGGGACTCTTCCTTAGTGAGACTTTGGCGTGTGTGTAAGTGTGCATGGGTTTGTTTGTGAGTGTGTGTGTGTGTGTGTGTGTGTGTGTGTGTGTGTGTGTGTGTGTGTGTGTGCCTGCAGAGGTGTGTTTGGGTTGCATACCAGTGCAGGAGATGGTGGCATTGTAATGAGGCCAGGGATGAAGTCATTGGTGTGGTAGTACAGGGGGGATTGTGGGTTGATCCCACCCATCATAATCGAGCGAGGTGGGTGTAAAAAAAAACTGCCAAGAAATATGCCACCTTGCCGTGAGGCTTTG